>NW_007092582.1:146891-317035 GCF_000164805.1 Carlito syrichta
CAAAAAAAGCCCTGGTCCAGATGGCTTTCCAGCAGAATTCTAAAAGACATTTAAGGAGGAGCTGATACCAATCCTACTGAAGGTATTCCAGGTGTTTGAAAAAGATGGAACTCTCCCCAAATCATTTTATGAAGCCAACATCACATTGAAACCCAAGCCAGGTAAAGATCCAACAAAGAAAGAGAACTACAGGCCAATATCTTTGATGAACATAGATGCTAAAATTCTCAACAAGATCCTAGCAAACCGAATTCAGCAATACATCTCAAAAATCATCCATCATGACCAAGTAGGCTTCATTCCTGGGATGCAAGGCTGGTTCAACATTCGTAAAAACATAAATGTAATTAAGTACATCAACAGATGTCAAAAAAAACCCCACATGATTATATCATTAGATGTAGAAAAAGCTTTTGTTAAAATCCAGCAACCCTTCTTGATAAAAACCCTTGAACATCTAGGCATATGGCGAACATACCTCAAAATACTAAAAGCCATCTATGAGAAACCCACAGCCAGCATACTCCTCAATGGACAAAAATTGGAACCATTTCCCCTAAAACTGAAACAAGACAAGGATGTACACTCTCACCCCTCCTGTTCAACATAGTATTGGAAGTCCTGACTTGAGTAATCAGAGAAGAGGAGGCAATCAGGGGTATCCAAATAGGAAAAGAGGAAGTCAAGTTATCTCTCTTTGCAGATGTTATGATTGTGTACCTTGAAAACCGAAGAGAATCTGTCAAAAACCTTTCACTGATAAAGGCCTTTGGCAAAGTCTCAGGATACAAAATAAATGTAAAAAAGACAATTGCATTTCTCTACACCAATAATAAACAAACAGAAACCCAAATAAAAAGCACAGTTCCATTCACAATAGCCACCAAAAAAAATGAAATACCTTGGCATGTTCCTAACCAGAGACGTGAAAGGCCTTTACAAGGAAAATTACAAAACACTGCTCAAAGAAATCAAAGATGACACAAACAAGCGGAAAAATATCCCATGCTCATGGATTGGAAGAATCAACATTGTGAAGATGTCCATCTTACCTAAGGCAATCTACAAATTCAATGCAATACCCATCAAATTACCAGCAACATTCTTCTCAGACCTAGAAAAAACAACACAGGAATTCATATGGAAACACAAACATTCAAGAATAGCCAGAACAATCCTCAGCAAAAAAAACAAAGCAGGTGGTATCACATTACCAGACTTCAAACTTTACTATAAAGCTACAATCATCAAAACAGCTTGGTATTGGTATAGGAACAGGCATATAGATCAATGGAATAGAATTGAGATTCCAGAAGCAAAACCTCAATTTCCCAACCAATTCATCTTCGACAAAGCCCCCACCACCTACCACTGGGGAGAGGAGAACCTATTCAGTAAATGGTGCTGGGAAAACTGGCTGACCACATGCAAAAGATTGAAACAGGACTCCTATCTATCCCCATGCACAAAGGTTAACTCCAAATGGATCAGCGACCTAAATGTAAAACCTCAAACCATAAGAACCTTACAAAAGGAAGGAAATACCCTCATGGAAATCGGAACTGGCATCCAATTCCTGAACAAAACCCGAAACCCACAGGTCATAAGAGAGAAGATAGACAAGTGGGATCTTATTAAACTGACAAGCTTCTGCAAAGCCAAAGAAACCATCAAGAGAGCAGGGAGACAGCCTACAGACTGGGAAAAAGTATTTGCCAACACCAGGTCTGACAAAGGCTTAACATCCTGGATCTACAAAGAACTCAAAAGTGCTGAAAAGAAAAAAACAAACAACCCCATTATAAAATGGGCAAAAGATATGAACAGACACTTCACAAAGGAAGACATCCGAGCAGCCAACAGACACATGAAGAAATGTTCAACCTCACGAATTATCAGGGAGATGCAAATCAAAACCACACTAAGATACCACCTAACTCCAGTCAGAATGGCAATTATCAACAACTCAAAAAATAACAGCTGCTGGAGAGGGTGTGGCGAAAAGAAAACACTTCTAGAATTTATTAATTCTAATAAATTAAATTTATTAATTTAACAGAACTTGAGCTTTTATCAGTTTAATAAAACATTAACTGCCCTGAGCAGCCACTGGCCTCAAGCTGGACCCCAAAATGTGGAACAGACCCAAACTCAAACCCCCAGCCTGAAACAGAACCAAAACTGGATGACAGATATGTGAGTGAAAAAGTAGTGTTTATTGATTAATGTCAATAATATTTTTTGTGGCTGTTTGTTATGAAGCAACAGCTGACTAACACAGCAGTATTACTTAAAACTTTCTACTCTGGAATGCCTCTCTTGTTTATAATTTAAAACAACTATCCAGTAAAATTCATTTGAAAGAGAATTGTCTGCAACTTTATGAAATAAATATACTATTAGGCATATAACAATGCATTTATGCTTAAATGAGAGAAAATAAAACTGTATATGACTTTCTCTAATATAATACTGCAAAAGAAAATCACTCTGATGTAATTCAATGAAGACAGAAGTAATGATACTTCTTGAATGAGAAAATAATACAATCACACCACTAGCTGGCCGTCACAGGAATGGAGGCAGATATTGGGCTATTTTCCCACTATGAAATCTGAAGAGGTTGTCCAGTCATGCTGAGACAATAGGAATTGCCTAGTTCTGCCTGAAACCCAATTAAGTATCCTCCAAGTTATTGTCAAGCTCTGTCCCCATGCATAGAAATGCTGAGGAAAATAGAGTAATTTTTTTTCTATTTACTACTCTGAAGTGTGGTATAAAGTAATATACATGGCTATTCATATAGTTAACTTTATGTGATGTAGGACAGGATGTGCTATTTGGCTGTTAAGTCTGTGCTCACACTTGCCTCTGACATGCCAGCATCACTCAGGCTGAATTCAGAGTTCTTATGCCCCAACAGCTCTCTGGAATAATTATAAAACGTAGACATAAGTGCAAGCAACACTAAGGCCAAGTGTGAAGTTTTAGAGTGTAGTGGAATCCACAAGTTTTGGGATCTTGTGAAAACAGCAACTCTGGTCAGTAAAGAACTCGTGTGCACATCTTTAAATGGAAGGTTGCATTTGCTTGAGTTGAAAGGTGGGGGGGATTGCTGTGTATGGAGTGAATATTATTCAAAACCAGCAAACATCACAACGTTGAGGAAATGACTGTTACCAGCACTAAAGAAAAATAGGAAGTTATTTACCTGAGTGAATAGTCAAGAAAAGAATGAAACTCAGTAGAAGTTCTAGGGAGACTCTGCATTATAAGAACTTCAGCAAGGATTGAAAAGCAAAGGCAGTTGATCCAAAACACAACTGGATAGGGCTCATGTCCTCATCAAAAGCCCTACTCAACAGACTCAATGATTATGAATTACCCAAATCGTTCAGCATCTGAGAACACCCCATCTGAGGTTCCTCTGGACATGGTTCTGAGTGACCTCACAGCTTCAAGCTTTGCCTCCAAAATCACCTCCAAATATCAGTGTCCATCCTTCTAGAGAGGAGGGTGGGAGAAATAGGTCATTTTCTCACCTCCGACTTTGAAGAAGGGGCTGGGATGCCAACTCTGGTTGGTCCCTTTCAGTGGATTCTCCACACTCAAAGTCTGATATACACACTCACCCCCTCAAAACGAGGCAGCAGGCGATCATTACTCAAACACTGGCCTGTAAGACTGTTACTAATCAGCCCTGCAAACTTAAGCAGAAGCCATAGCTTCTCCAAGCCTCAGTTTCCTCACCTAAAAATAAAGTGGGAAATTTGAACAAAAAGACCATGTAGGGACTACTAAGATTATTTCCAATGGTGAATTTCTGAAATAGAAACATGGCTATGGCTGGGCACAGTGGCTCAGGCCTATAATCCCAGCTCTTGGGGAGGCTGAAATAGAAGGATTGCTTGAGTCCAGGAATTCAAGACCAGACTAGGAAACATAGCAAGACCTCACCTCCACAAAAAATAAAAAATATTTAGTAGAGTATGGTAGTTTCTGTAGCTCCAGAAATTCAGGAGGCTGAGGCATGGGGATCTCCTGAGTACAGGTCAAGACTGTGGTGAGCCTTGATCATGCCACTGCAAATCCAGCCTGGGTGACAGAGTAAGAACCCAACTCAAAAAAAAAAAAAAAAAAAGAATCATGGCTTATGGGCAGTTCCAAACTGTTTGGGACAGATTTAATTTCTCCTACTCTGCATATGGTATAGTGCTTAATTATTTCCCCCTAGGGAACAACAATAATATTGCTGGTGGGGAAAAAAAAAGATAAAACAGAACAAAAGAAAATAGCATAAGGTAGGAAATCTCAAATTGCTATCCTGTTCAGGTGGCATTTTGTATGAGAGCAACATTGTGGGTATACATGCAATAAGTGTGGACATCTAAACACACACATACACTCATACGTTCCTAAGATTAATGCAGACATCTACCCTGTGAAGTATATTTTATTGAATGAGTATACAAACTTTTCTTTTCAACTAAAACACTGAAAATATAATTAATACTCTCCCCAGAGACACTTCATTTGAAATATGAGTCAAGTTAAAAATGGACAATTAGCCTGAGTAGACACTTCCTGGTTTCCCCTGGCCAGTCATACTACATTCACGTATTCTTTCTTTTTTTTTTTTTTTTTTTTTTGAGTTGGAGTCTCACTCTGTCGCCCAGACTGGAGTGCAGTGGCTGCTCCCGGTCACCGCAGCCTCCACCTGCTGGGCTCTGGTGATCCTTCCGCCTCAGCCTTCCAAGTAGTATTCTTTCTTGATAGTAGGTGTTCTTTTACTGTTCTGGCTGCATGTGGTTGCAATATAGTATCTATATTCGATTTTATCTTGTGTCCCTCACAGGGGGTGGTAGAAAGGTTTAGGGAAGGAAGGAGCAAGGAAAATTGTAACTAAATTCTGGGAGAGGGCATTGAAGCATTTCCTGTTTATCTTGGCCACATCATATATGATGACATTACAACCTGTAGTTCCCCGAGTTGGTAGCTTCTCACTTTGAGGACCCTGTCCTTCCGTTATGCCACCATATCTAGAGTTGTGGTCCTGTTAGCTGGAAGCCACCACCATCGTGTTTTCCTCATCTCTTTATTGGACTGAATAAAGCAAATGAATAAATGAGTGAGGCAGATAAAACTGCATGAGTCATGCTGCTTCTAATCCTTTTAGAAATGAAGTATAGTATGAAAAAAATATATATATCCACCAAATCTAGCCAAGAAATATTCACTCAAATTGTGCTCAAATTTCATCTGCAGATAGATCTTAATGAAGTGAAATAGCGCTGGTGACCAGTACACTCCCAGGGGGCTGAGGCAGGAATCATCATCATCTGCTTCAAAACTTTTCAGGCCCTCTTGCTCCAGGTTCTACCCTGTTTGCCAAGTGTAGAAGTAAATAGAATTGAAGATCTGTGAGGTCAGGCACTCAGTCTGTAGTGTTCACTGCTGTGAGTCCAGACCTTGAAATCATGCCTGACACATAGTAGACAGTAAATATGTGTGTGGTGGCTAGTTATTAAAAAGGAAAAAGTAATTAATTAGATTAAACACTAAGTTTTTATTAGCTTGATATTGGGAGCATAACTAAAACTTCATCTTACACACACACACACACACACACACACACACACACACATACACACACACACACATATATATTACCAATATCACTCCAAGTACTTAATTTTCACAATTACAGTAACTTCCTTCTAGGTTTCTTGGGAACTGAGGTAGTTTGGATGCAGAATTGCTAGATAAAATACAAGACACACAGGTAAATTTGAATATCAGCTAAACAATGAATAATTTTTATATAGTTGAATTCCAATTAATTCATGCAATATACTTTAACTTAAAATATATGTGCTGTTTAGCTAAAATTAAAATTTAACTGGGTATATTATATTTTTTTTGATGTCCTGTATTTTTACTTGTTAAACCTTGCCATTCTACTTACCACCTAGGAACTCAACTATTCACTC
Source organism: Carlito syrichta (assembly GCF_000164805.1). Taxonomy (NCBI): domain Eukaryota; kingdom Metazoa; phylum Chordata; class Mammalia; order Primates; family Tarsiidae; genus Carlito; species Carlito syrichta. The sequence goes on from NW_007092582.1 coordinate 152,882, forward strand.
CAGCCTCTTTCTCCTGAGACAATTTACCTATTCTCGGTATCTAAGGGCACATGCACACTGTCTTTCTCTTACACACAAGGCCCATTTCTGTTCCACTGGAAACCCTCTCTCTCTCTCTTTTTTTCTTTTGTCAGTAAATAGAAGGTATGTGCTCAAGTGACTGCTTGGGTGCTAACTGAACCTAGTGCTGCAGTATCTGCCCTTGCTCTGATTTGAGAGCAGCAGATCGCCTGCCCTCTATCTCTTAACTTTTCTAGACAGAAGGCAGATCAGGCTCCCCAAGGAGTCTTGCTGAAGCCTTGCTCACTGGGCTTGGAACAAGAGATGGGCTCCTCCTACCTTCCTCAGGGTCTCATTACACCGTCTGAGACCTGAAATCCATTTTGTCTTCCATGGAAACTTCTAACTGAATATTCCAATACACTTCACAATTAGACATCTTTGCTTTACCTGAAAAACCCCTTCCCCATCTCTTACCCAATACCAATTTTAACATCATAAATGAATCCTCAATTAAGAACAAATAGCCAGAAAGAAATTTTCCCAGCTAAGATCAATGGAGAAAGCTTTAGTTTTACTCTCTCAGAAGCACTCCTAGAGACAAGGACGCATGTGCAAGTGGTTCAATAGGAGGGAGACTATGGGCAACACCAGCAGGGAAGTGGGGAAGTGAGACAGGGAAGAAGGGCAGCTCCATTGAGTATTATCAAGCATGCTACCACTGTGGACCACGAGAGCTCAATCCCACTGGGAGTCAGTGTAGAACCCTCACTTCTGCATTATCCCACCACAGGGGTGGGAGGAACTTGCGTAGGTAGGAATCCACAAACTCCTTGTTGTCACCAAGTGATGCCCCGAAGGCATCCACACGTCAGCATTTCTGTTTTGCTTGTGTGGGTGATAGACTCCTGCTACCTGAAAAAAAAAAACCCTCAGGCAGAGTACCAGCTATTCTAGGAAGCAGCATTTACAGGTGAGTATGGAGGAAGTTGGCAGGGCACAACAGTCTCCTGCACAATAAAAAATGAGGACTGACTTGAAAGTTGATTCTAGTGGTCCAAAGAAGGAAATAATCTGGATAGCTAAGCATCCACTATCACAAGAGTCAGGGCCTTTTAAACGACATGCTGTAAAATCATCTGTCTCCGTCCCGTCAGCAATTTCATACCGTTTTGACTTTTATTGGATTAATTTCTCTGAGCTTTCACCCATACAGGGTGCCTGCTACTTAATTTTACCAGCAACACCCCCACACGAGTTAAAATCACAGTGCTGTAATGAGGCCAAGCTTCGTGAGCTGGCTTCACTGCATATGAGCTTGCCTCTCAGATGAGATTGTTCTTCTCAAGAAGTTCCCATTACTCATGGGTATACTGCTAGCGTGTATTTGGTTGTTATGTTCAAATGCAAACACAACAACATCTCAAGCTGACCTTCAGCAAGGGCACAGTCTACTGCATAATGCATCCTTAGCCACTCTGATAGCAGGTTGGTTCTCAAAGAGAACTTGGATGTTGAACAAAGCTGGGTTTCAGGGATATTTAATGGAGCTGTGGGAGAAGGGACTTCTTATAGCTATCAGACCTTACATAGTTCTGGGGGAAGCTGGAGAAACAAAGGCACCGGGAAAAATTGGAAGATCAGGGGAGTCACTGTCCAGTCAATCTGAGAAGCCAAGCATGCCCGGCCACCACGAGAGAAAACTGTGAAGGGAAGGTTTAGGGAGAGGGAAGCTCACCTCTGCAACTGCTGCCTCAGTAGTTCTATCATCAAGTCCTCAGTGGTGGGCTTCAGGCCATGCTTGGTCAACAGAAGAAGCAGGTGAACAGGAGAGTAAGACCCAGGGTGCAGGAAGGTGAGGACAAGCTGGAACTTGCCAGATCTCTGTGTTATCCCAACACATCAAGCAGAAAAGCTTATCCCCACATCCTCAGGCCATGCTTGGTCAACAGGGGAAGCAGGTGGAAAGGAAAGTAAGACGCAGAGTTGGAAGAGGGTGAGGACAACCTGGAACTTGCCAGATCTCCACGACTGTCCCCACATAAAACAGACAAGCTTCAGAGAGTAATGGCGGATGTTTCACCTCTACCTTCTAAATTCCTCTTTTAATCAGCTCTAACCAGAATCACACAAGGAAGGGATTTCTTAGAAATGGAATTCCAGGCTGGGTGCAGTGGCTCACGCTTATAAATCCAACACACTGGGAGGCCAAGGAGAGAGGACTGCTTGAGCCCAGGAGTTTGAGACCAGTCTGGGCAATATAAAGAAACCTCGTTTCTTCAAAAAATCAAAAAATTACCCAGCCATAGTGGCGCATGCAGATAGTCCAGCTACTTGGGAGGCTGTGGCAGAAGGATCACTTGAGCCCAGGAGGCCAAGGTTGCAGTGAGCCATGAGCATGCCACTGCATTTCAACCTGGGTGACAAAATGAGATTGTGACTTGAAAGAAAGAAAAAAAGAAAAAGGAAGGAAAGGAAAGGAAAGGAAAGGAAAGGAAAGGAAAGGAAAGGAAAGGAAAGAAAGGGGAGGAAAGGGAAGGGAAGGGAAGGGAAGGGAAGGGAAGGGAAGGGAAGGAAAGCAAAGGAAAGGAAAGGAAAAGAAAGGAAAGGGAAGGGAAGGGAAGGAAAGGAAAGGAAAGGGAAACAAAGGAGGGAGGGAGGGAGGAAAGAAGGAATGAAGGGGGAGGGAGGGAGGGAGGAAGGGAGGGAAGGAGGGATTTCCAACTCAACCAAGTTGAAACATTGTATACGGTTTTGTTATAACTGAATTAGGGACAGCAATGCTAGCTACCTTCTTCATAAGATGTACCATGAACAGATTGCAAATGGCATTTTGAATATGTATGTATTAGTCTTTTTCTTCACATATTTGTACTAGAATATTTTACACTGTTGTTGTGGAAGATGGCAACAGTCATATTTATATTTGCCTCTAATCTATGATAGATAGGAAGACATTTTAATATTTCTAGCGTTATCTTCTTTTTCTAACTTAGGATAACATACCACCAGCTTCAGGGAGTCTTTATTTCAATTTATTGAAAGTGAATTACTTAGTTACAACCATTTACCTTCTTGGTTACATGAAACTGGCTAGTGAAGAAAATAATGTTAGAGACAAAGGGTTTTAAAACTCCTTCTCCTAAGAATTCTGCTCCCTGCTGCAATTTTGTGTGTGTGTGAACTTGAGAAGTCACATGAAATTCCTATCTGTTGGGTAAAAACACCCAGCTTTCCATCTTGCAAGGAATAATGAGTTTAACTGATTGGAATGGACTTTGCTCAGAGCAAGCCTGATCGAAATAGAAAGAGGGGCTTAAGCTATTCCATTCTGAGGCAGAATTGTCTCTTTAATGGTACTGAAAAACACAAAAATCTACTGTCCCCATAATAGAAACAACAGTTTGCTCAGATAATCCTTGTTATTGAATATTCACAGCCCAGCTCAAAATATATCAGTTGCAAAGACCTACTTGACCATGATATACATCCAGGATTCCTTTCCCTGTGTGTGTAATTTCAGTAGTGTACAGAGATGAATTCCCAATGTTAGAATTTAGAGTTGGGAAAATTATTTAAATAATCTTAAACAATGGAACCACAGATGCTCACATAAGTCAGACACCAAATGTTCATTGAATACCTACAGTCTACAATTTGTTTTGATTTGATTCTGCCTGAGATGCAGAAAACATTACTTCTTTAAAACCATTATGCTCTGGTTGACTTAAAACACTCTATCACATACAGGTACTAGTACAATTTATTTTATGCTCTTCTAAATGTTTAACGTTGAGTTGCCTTTTTGGATGGATAGACATATTTTTAAAAGATAAACAAGTTTATAACCTATATCCACCTGTTCTGTAAAGACCTTTTGAGATGTTATATTTGTGAAAAGGTACTTGACACAGAGAAAAAATTTCAGGGACTAGAGCAAAGAATGATTATATATCCAGATTTGGTTGCCAAAAGAGCAGACACCCCTCAAAAATGTGTTCTAACTAGAGTTGCCAGATTTAGCAAATAGAAATACAGGATGCCCAGTTAAAATGAAAACTTCAGTTAAAAAACAAGTAACTTTTAAGGATAAGTATGTCCCATACAATGTTTGGGGCATACTTATACTAGACTACATTCATTATTTATCTCATATTCAAATTTGATTGAGAGTCCTGTATTTTATCTGGCAATCCTATTAAGAAGAAAATGAGTGACTGTTAAGATAGATCACAACCACCCAAGTCAAAATAATTGCAAGGGACAGATCACCAGTTATGGGAAGTCTCTGAGGAAACCATAGAAACACTGATCCAGCTGTCACGTAAGACTTTTCTACATCTCTTATCCCCCTAACCTATCCTTCTACCCTCTGGTAAAATCACAAACTTCAGTTTTTAAGCTACTAGAGGAGAAGAAATGGCAGGTACAAAAAGAAAATAGAAAGACTATGCTCTTTCCCCACTTTGAGCAGTCAGTCCACAGCAAGCCTCAGACAAGGTGAAAGAAAGAACAGTAAACTTTAAATCAAATTCAGAGTTTTGATACACATGACTTGATATTATAAATTCTGAATTGAGAATGTGATTGTCCTGTCAAAGGATGTTAGGGTATTTTACTATCTAAGAGTCAGCAGGAAAGTCAAGGGACAAGTCAAGCTTTCATTTAGGGACAGGGAAAAATTATTTGCACTGAATAAAACTTATGAGGCAGTGACAGACCCCACCCCGCCCAAAATAAAGAACATTCTAATTATTTTTCTTTTTGTCTCATGAGTCAGGTTCCATGGGTAAAAGACCACAAGGAGAGAGGAAAAATTGGTAAGATGGGCAGGGAATGGCAATTAATGGCTGTGCGAATCTTCATACTCAGACATCTACTTTCTAAGCAAAACTGTCTCCACTGAGAACAGTCATGGTATAGCTCATCTAGGCCCCACTACATAATATACATAAACCCAAATGACGGAATGTGGTTGACATCATGGTTATGGGGTGGGATGGGAAAGTGTTAGTAGTGCCATGCAGAAGAGGCCTGAGTAGAAGGTCATAGGCAGCCCCTGAGAAGCTGGGCAACCCTTGAGGTGCAGCTTGGTCTGCTCGTTTGACCAGAATTAACCAGATAAGCCAGAATACAACTGCTCTCTGAATCATTCTGATGACCCCAGGAAGGACAGCATCTCAACTAGTGATGGGTTTCAAAACTTTTGAACAACCAATAAGAAAAACAAGTTACATTTCCTATACATATTTAACAGAGAAAACACTTAAGGAGAGCAACTCTGAAATAGAATGGGGGAAATCAGATTGCCATACCACATGCACATAGATACTATTATGTGAGGAAATCAACACCAATAAAAGTAGGATGATATTATTTCAAAGCTTGGCTATGGCTGTGTAATTTATTGTTATTATCGCTATTGTATCAAGTGAATACATGCACATTTTTTTAAAGAAGATATGGTAGGGCATAAAATGAAACACACAGGTCTCCCACTCATATGCATACATCATCCTCAGACTCATTTCATTCTCCCAGAGACAACCGCTTTTAATGGTTTTCATTTGGGGTTGTTTAGGTAAACCATGCAATTCTCTGTGATGGACTTAGGCTTCTAGTTTTTGTTTATTTATCTTGACTCCTATTTTTTTTAATGACAATTTATATTCACTATCCTCATCTCCACTCCTACATTTTTCTCTTGATACTTGAAAGTTATATGATTTATTTCTCTTCTATGCTTTTATGGTTATTCATTTCAATTACATACTTAACATTTTATTTACTGTTGCATCAATTAGACATGCTTCTACTTCATAAGGTCTATTAATTTTTACCATTTCTAATCATCTTTTTTTTTTAAATTTGGGGTCCCACTCTGTTGCCCAGGCTGGAGTGCAGTGGCATGATCACGGCTCACCAAAGCCTTGACCTTCTGGGCTCAGACGATCCTTTTGCCTCAGTCTCCCAAGTAGCTGGGACTACAGGCACACACTACTATGTTCAGCTACTTTTTTTTATTTTTTACTTTTGTAGAGAAGTCTCAATATGTCTAGGCTGGTCTTAGACTCCTATGCTCAAGCAATAATACTCTTGTTGTGGTCTTTCAAAATGCTGTGATTACAGACGTGAGCCACTGTGCCTGGCCTAACTTTCCCATTTTTTTTTACATTTAAAATATATAAACTTTGTCCTGTAACCACATCATAGGCTTCTTTGTGTTATCCCTTGATTGATTTTAAACATTAAAAAAAAAACCAATAAAGTTTACACAGTTGGGACCATATGTGATAGAAAGGGGTAATATAAGTTCTATCTCTCCAAGGGCATACCACTGTGTATACCACTGTGTATACCACTTCCTCTGCATGATACTGATGAGAACCTAGTCACATGGCCATAATGAACACAAAGTCATGTGGAAAATAAAGTCTTTAAATTAAAAAAAAAAATTCATCTCATTAAGGGGGTTCTTACCAGGAGCACTAAGTACTTGGGCAAAGACTCAGAGTACTAAAATCTGCATGTAAACTGGCAGACTTCACTTCATCTTGGGTGATGAAGAGGTTGTCGTATTGAGGTTTCCCACAAATGCCAGGATAAGGAGGGGTTAATTGTAGGCTGATGGCATCCACTTTCGAAGTTTTTAGCTCATTTAGTTTTTCTAATTTCTTGAAAGAGGAGTTCTCCATCTTTATCCAGGACATAAATGTTATACTTTCAGTTACTCTGCATACACAGGAACGTGGGGGAGGGGGAGCTGCTGTCCCACAGCTGTTAAATAGACCTTCAAGATTTGGCTTTCTGTCTCCCCATCCACTCTTGCATTCTGAGGCTGGCACTTCTGACATTCAGCCTCCTCCTAAATATACTCTGGGCTAAATTCTTATTCCACTTAATATCATCCATTAAAATATTCCATCCATTCTCCTTAATCAAAAATGTTATTCATAACTCTGGTCTGATGATCCTCCCTGCCCATCCCTGCCTCCCAATTTACCTTCCTGTCATGTGTTTATTCTCCATTGTAATTCTTCACTGTCATTCCAATGGGTTTTAAGAAAGAGGAGGAGCAAAGGCATCTGTTCAGTCTTCTTGTAAACCATTAGGCCACTTCAGAACCAGAAGCAATAATTTCATTCAACTTTCATGCTTTTCTTTCTTTCTTTCTTTCTTTTTGAGTCAGAGTCTTACTCTGTCACCCAGGTTGGAGTGCAGAGGCACACTCACGGCCACCCCAGCGTCAACCTGCTGAGCTCAGGCAATCCTTCTGCCTCAGCCTTCCGAGTGGCCGGAACTACAGGCATGTACTACCACACTCCGCTAATTTATTTTTTATTTTATTTTTTTACTGTAGAGACAAGGTCTCCCCAAGTTGCTCAGGCTGATCTTGAATCCCTGGGTTCTGGCAATCAGCTCACCTCGGCCTCCCAAAGTGCTGGGATTACAGGCTTGAGCCACTGCACCCAGCCACCTTCATGCTTTTCAAATGAAGAGAGGAAGACCTAGAGATTAATGGGTGACCTAAAACACAGCCAGCCAGTTAAGTCCCCAAAGTCAGGAGTCCTCACTCCTGATGCTTCTGTATTTTACTGACACCCTCTTAAAATTTATATTGCGTGTGTTATTCAAAAGTTGTGTGTGTAGGTTGGTTAAGGAGGTAAATATGATCTAATCAACCTCAGTAGTGTGGTGAGGTAAAAGAGTACTGTTCTGTTGAGCACCTAATACAGGCGTACCTCAAAGATTTTGCAGATTCGGTTCCAGACCATCTCAATACCATCTCAATAAAGTGAGTCACACCAATTTTTTGACTTCCTATTGTATGTAAAGGTTATGTTTATACTATTCTCTGTCTATTAAGTGTGTCTGTTATGTCTAAAAAGCAATATATATACCTTAATTTTAAAATACTTTATTGCTAAAAATGCTAAAGATCTTCTGAACCTTCAACGAGTTGTAATATTTTTGCTTGTACAAGGTCTTGCCTTGATGTTGATGGGTGTTGCCTGATTAAGGTGGTGGTTGCTGAAGGTTGGGGTGGCTGTGACAATTTCTTAAAGTAAGACAACAAAGAAGTTAGCTGCAGCCATTGACTCTTCCTTTCATGAAAGATTTCTCTGTACAAGTGACATTGTTTGATAGCATTTTACTCACAGTAAAAGTTAATTCAAAATTGGAGTCAGTCCTCTCAAACTCTGCCACTGCTTTACCAACTAAGTTTATATAATATTCTAAATCCTTTGTTGTTATTTCAATAATGTTCACAGCATCTTCACCAGGAGTAGATTCCATATCAGGAAACCACTCCTTTGCTCCTCCATAAGAAGCAACTCCTCATTTGTACACGTTCAATCATGAGGTTGCAATAATTCAGCCATCACATCAGGCTCTACATCTAATTCTAGCTATCTCCACTACATCTGAAGTTACTTCCTCTGCTGAAGTCTTGAAGTCCTCAAAGTCATCTACAAGGAGTGGAATCAATTTCTTCCATGCTCCTGTTCATGTTGATATTTTGGCCTCCTCCCATAAATCACAAATGTTCTTTTTTTTTTTGAGTTGGAGTCTCACTCTGTCACCCAGACTGGCGTGCAGTGGCCGCTCCTGGCCACCACAGCCTCGACTTGCTGGGCTCCAGCAATCCTTCCACCTCAGCCTTCCAAGTAGCTGGAACTACAGGCACGCGCTACCATGCCCGGCTAATTTTTGATTTATTGTAGAGAAGAGGTCTCGCCAAGTTTCCCAGGTGGGTCTTGAACCGGCGGGCTCAGGCAATCCACTCACCTCAGCTGTTCTTAATGACATCTAGAATGATGAATTCTTTCCAGAAGTTTTCCAATTTACTCTGCCCAGATGCACCAGATAAATTACCAACTATGAAAACTACAAAATTACTAACGATGGTAGCTACAATAACTCTACAAAATGTATTTTTTAAATAATAAGACCTAAAAGTCAAAATTATTTCTTGATCCATAGGTCGCAAAATGAACGTTATGTTAGCAGGCATTAAACAACATCAATCTCTTCGTACATTTCCATTAGAGCTTTTGGGTTGCCAGGCGCATTGTTAATAAGCAGCAATATTTTGAAAAGAATCTTTTTATCTGAGCAGTAGTCTCAAAAGTGAGTTTAAAATATTCAGTAAGCCATGCTATAAACAGATACGCTGTCATCCAGGCAAGTAACATTTAGCCTAATTCTTAAGTGTCCTAGAATCTTCAAAATGGTCAATGAGCCAATGAGCGTTGGCTTCAACTTAAAGTCATCAGCTACTTTAACCCCTAAGAAAAGAGTCAGCCTGACCTATGAAGCCTTGAGGCCAGGCATTGACTTCTCTCTAGCTATGAAAATCCTAGATGGTTTCTTCTTCCAATAGAAGGCTGTTTCATCTACATTGAAAATCTGTTGTTTAGTGTAGCCACCTTCACCGATGATCTTAGCTAGACCTTCTGGACAACTTGCTGCAGTGGCTACATCAGCACTTGCTGCTTTACATCACACTTTTTGTTATGGAGATGGCTTCTTTCCTCAGACTTCAGGAACAAACCTCTGTCTCTGCTACTTTTCTTCTACTACTTCCTCACCTTTCTCAGCCTTTCACAGAATTGAAGAATGTTCCAGTTCAAGCCATGATTCTCTTCCTTTTATGCTGCTTGATCTGTGGTTTTGACTGTATTTAAATGGAGTGGAATAAATAAATAAATAAATTTAATACATGTCTGTACCTCTCTCTATACATCAATCCTAGGTTTATAATTTTTACCATTAGCAGCTAGCTGATGAAACCTTACTATGACTTTCCACTGGTATCCTAATAATTAAGAAAAGATAATTAACCATATTATACATACTCCAAGGCTAAAGCATTAACAATACTTTCTTTTTTTATCAAAATGTATCAGAATTGGCAAATCCTGTTCTAATGAAATATAACAGCATGTATTTCAATATTGTTCAAACTTAATTAAAATCAAATTTTAACTCCAAAAAAAAAAAAAGAAAAAGAATCCAAGAGAGGGTCTTGCTCTGAATTTGGGCTTTGGCTTTAAGAAAAAAACATTGTGACTGGTTTAATCTTCTATCCAGACCACTCAACTTTCTCCATAACAGCAATAAGGCTGTTTTGCTTCCTTATCACTCATGTGTTTACTGAAGTAGCACTTTTAATTTAATTCAAGAACTTTTGCACTTACAGCTTGACTGTTTGGCACAAGAGGACTTGCTTTTGGCCTATCTCAGCTTTCAACTTGCCTTCCTCACTAAGCTTAATCATTTCTAACTTTTGGTTTAAAGCAAGACATATGACTCTTCCTTTCACTTAAACACCTAGAGGCCATTATAGGGTTATTAATTGACTGTATTTCAATATTGTGTTTCAGGGAATAGGGAGGCTTGAGAAGGAAAGAGGGGAATGGCTGATCAGCAGAGCAGTCAGAACACACATTTTTCAAATAAGTCTGCCATTTTCCATAAGCACAGCTTGTAGTGCCCCAAAACAATTACAATAGTAACATCAAAGATCACTGATCATAGATCACCACAACATTATATATGATAAAAAGTTTTGAAATGCTGCTGGAATTACCACAATGTGACAAAGAGATAGGAAGTGAGCACATGCTATTGGAAATATGGCACTAAGAGACAAACGAACAAGCAAAAACCCCACAGTAACTGTGAAGCACAACAAAGCAAAAGTGTGATAAAACAAGTTATGCCTGTATATGCTACCCAACATGCTAGGTTCAAGGGACACAAAGATAGCTCACTCCCTGGGACCTCAAGGAGCACACAGTTTGAGGACCATGAAGGACATAAACATCTAGCTTTAATATAATATTGCAAATTTACAAGACAGATAATGCAGCAGGCACTAAATGAGCACAGAGAAGGAATTCAACTAGGTGATTTAAGAAAGTTCCTGAAGCCGGGCTCAGTGGCTCAGCCTGTAATCCCACGCTTTGGGAGGCTGAGGTAAGTGGATTGTCTGAGCTCTCAGGTTCGAGACCCACCTGGGCAACTTGGTGAGACCTCATCTCTACAATAAATCAAAAAAAATTAGCTGGATATGGTAGCGCGCGCCTGTAGTTCCAGCTACCTGGAAGGTTGAGGCGGAAGGATTGCCGGAGCCCAGCAGGTCGAGGCTGTGGTGGCCGGGAGCGGCCACTGCACTCCAGTCTGGGCGACAGAGTGAGACTCCAATGCAAAAAAAAAAAAAAAATTCCTTGAAACTGTAAAATAATAGTGTGATGGTAAGCTATGTGTCAATTTGGCTAAAGTACTCAGTAATTCAACTGAACATGAACTGAGATGTTGTTGTGAAGCTATTTTGTAGATGTGATTAACAGCTACAACCAATTTTGACTCTATGTAAAGGAGATTATTCTTGATAAACTGGGTGGGCCTCAACCAATCAGCTGAAAGGCTTTTAGATTAAAACTGAGGATTTCCTGAAGAAGAGGAAGAAATTCCACCTGTAGACTTCAGTTTACGCTGTTGCCAGAGCATTTTCAGCCCACCAGTCCTGCCCTGTGAATTTCAGACTTGCCAATCCTGCCCTATAAATGTTAGATTTGTCAGTCTCCATGTTCATATCATATATATTGCATACATGTATTATGTATTTATAATATGCGTATTATATATAATTTATAGTACATATTATATACATATATATATATATCCTACTACTTCCTGGTTCTGTAGAACTACTGTCTGTGAACTCTGACTGATAAAGTTGAGGAAAATTATAGCCAAGAAAAGAAAAAAATGGCTAGCAAAAAAAAGTTCTAAAAATTACCCTGTTCATTTGGATATAATTCATGCAGACAGCCATTTGCGGTCACAAACTAATTTTTCCTCAACTAAACAGATTAAATCTAATTCTTACATTAGTTAAATCAGACAGAAAAGTGGGTTCTCTTGGCAGGTTTTTAAAAACGGATTTCAGTTATTATTAGACTCCTGAAAATTACCAAGTTTGGAAAGAAGGAGATATTCAGACATATTAAAAAATGAAGAGTTTTCTCAGCATGTATGTCAAATGGAACAAAAACCCTTTGTTCAACCATAATTTTACATTTCATAATGAAATCTTCCCATAAAAGAATAACTTCCAATTTTGATGATTCTTTGAGTCAACCAAGAGTCGTCTTCATTATAACTTACGAATAAGTATAAATAATTATGCATCGAATTTTATAACATGGATGAATTTGTTTCTTCCAATACCTTCTCTTCCTTCGAGATATGATTAGTTTTACTAATTAAAGCAATCTAGGCTTAAAACCACTCTATTTCACTACTTTAAAGAGTACACAATCTGCATCTATCTAATTTTAGGTCACATTTAAGAAGAGAAGGAATCAGAGTAAATGAACAACAATGCTAGAATTCCATGTCAATTTTTATATGTGAGTAATTTTACTTTTTGGGCAAGTTGATCAAAATTTACACTGAACAACCAATCAATTAAGAAAAAAAATAGACAGACAAACTGCCTGCTTTCCAAAATTATTTAATAAAATATTTGCTTTTAAACCAACGTGATGTGTTGTATTGAGTGAGTGCTCTTTAGTCAGTACCACATGAAAGTGAAGTTGCTATTACCATGCATAACTCCACTTTGATTTCTGATATGGAAGAAGGTGGTAAATGGTAAGTCAAAAAGAGTCATCAAAAGCTCCTTTCCTATGATTCTCAAGTGCTTTAGAGCATAAGACAAGCAGAAATAAAATTACACTAAAGTATTGTTCTCCAAGGATTTCTGCTAACAAGCTGGTTGTGTGCACTTATAAAAACAAAATTAGAGGCAGAAAAATTTCCATGGTATGAATCACACTTAGATCATGAAGACAAGGCCATAATATGTAGTTGTAATATTACATATTATTACATATTATATATTATGAATATTATATGTTAATAGTAATAGGTAATGTTAATATAAACTCTGTCTCTATTGCACTTGTTATTCTAAGAGATGGTAGCAAACTAGCCCTTGACTGTATTCAGCTGCTTCCCTCAACAAATTTAATTTGGCTTATGTGTTAAAAATAAAGTTTCTGACTCATTTTCTCACTTTAAAAATCAAAACCATAAATATTAAGATTTCTGACTTCTCTTGAAAAATCGTGTTTGCCAGTGAGGAGAGAGAATTGATGCTGAAAACAGTGGACATCAGTTGAGTAGCTGTTGCTGCCTTTGGAAAAGCTTATACTTTCTTGGTGATAACAAGTCTCTGTCTTCTCTCTTTTTTCCTTCTCCTTCTCCCTCTTCTTCTGTTTCTTGCTCTCCTTCTTTCTTTTCTTCCCTCCTTTTCTCCCTCCCTGCAATGTCTTTCCTTAGTCCACATTTCTGATTTTATTCATTTATGTCCCTGGTTTCCATAGACCACTTCAGGTCATAAACATTACAATAATGCTGTTTTTACTTCCCATCACAAAGACAGCAGCATATGCTATGATATCAGTTCCTGTAACATTATCTTTCTTTTGTACATCAAAAAAATAATTTAAGTTATATTAAATAAGAGGCATTTAAAACAAACAAACAAAAAATACCTTGACTGACAAATTACATAAAGCATGGTTCACTTATCCAGTAGAGTATTAAGAAATCATTAAAATAAAAATGTCAGGCCAGGCTTAGCCTGTAATCCCAGTACTTTGGGAGGCCGAGTCGAGTGGATTGCCTGAGCCTGCGGGTTTGAGACCAGTCTGGGCTACTTGGCAAGATCTATCTCTACAATAAATAAAAAATTAGCTGGGCATGGTAGTGCATGCCTATAGTTCTGGCTTCTTGTAAGGCTGAAGCAGAAGGATCACTGGAGCCCAGCAGGTTGATGCTGAGGTGGCTGTGAGTGTTCCACTGCACTCCAGCCTGGGAGACAGAGTGAGACTCCAACTAAAAAAAAAATTAAAAATAAAAAGATGTCCAAAATATATTGTTAAGTGACAGAAAAATATTATGTATTTAAAAATACTTCTATGATTATTCAAAGGAATTCTTTAACAATAGATACCTCTAGAATTGGGAATGTGGAAGTTGTGGGTGTGCTGGGGAGGAAGATTTTTGCTGACACATTTCCCTTCTTTACTGTTTAGATTTACCACCAGCATAAATTATCTCTAAAATGAAGAACTGTTTTTAAGTTTCTAAGATTAATACCAATTTAAAATAATACTTTATATGTATGTATATACCGCTTTATTTATGTAACACTTTCACATGCATTGTTAGCTAATCTGTTCTTCATAATAACCCCTTGAGGTAAGCACTTAAATAATATACTTAGCTTTTATTTCAGATAAGTAAAAAGAATCAGAAGTTGAAGCAACCTAAAAAGGTCACACAACCAGGGACATGTAGAGCCAGAATTATACCAAGTGCAGGAGAGGCCAGGTTGTATGGTGGTAACAAACACCCTTCACATCTCAGTGACTTCAAACCACATCGGTTTTTTTTTTGTTGTTGTTTGTTTGTTTCTCATGTCACCTGCCCAGTGAGGGTTGGCTACAATTCTGTCCCATCCTGTCTTCCCTCTAGGGTCCAGGCTGATAAAGAAGCCACTATTTAAAGCAGGCATGTCCAACCCGCAGCCTGTGGGCTGCATGCTGCCGAGGACAGCTAGTAATGCAGTCTCACAAAATCTTTTAACATCATGTGCTTTTTTCACGTTTATTTTTTTCATGCCCCCATGCATAGTTCCATTTTTTGAAGTTCACAATCATGCCTTATTCACATCACTTTTTGGCAACAATACATTTGTGAGCAGCTGTTTTCAATGGTGAAGCACATGAGGAGCAAAATTCAAGCAAACATTTCCGATGAGTACCTTGAATTCTCTCTAAGAATTGTTACTTCCATCGAACCAGACATTATAAAACCAGATTAGTTTTACAAAAGCAAGTCAAATTTCCCACTAGTTTTATATTGCTCTCATTTTTCTAAACTTTATAATAAAAAATATTTAAAAATAAATGAAGTATTATTATGTATATACACTAACTATATTACATAATTTATGTGTGGCCCAAGACCGTTCCTCTTTACTCAATGCAGCCCACGAAAGTCAAAAAGTTGGACACACTGATCTAGATCATTGCTAATCATTCTGGCAAAGGAAAAGTCTCATATTGTGATGACAGCCTGTGCCATTGCTCCTCACAACTCCTTGGTCAAACCTGGTCTTATGCTCTACCCGATCTCAAACACTTTAGAAAATGCAGCCTGACCACACACCCAGAACTGGAGGTGACAGTGACCGGAATGATTAGTAAACTAGCACTTCAAAGACTAAATTCTCTAATAGTATTATTATTATTATGACTACATGGATCTTTCCTCACATTTAAAATAACACTTTTAATAAAATAAAATTAAAAAATAACACTTTCATTTAAAGCTACCCTGATACAAATGAGTTAAAAATATGTGTATTGTATTAATTTATCTTTTATATCACCATAGAAGTGTCCTGGGTTTTTTTTTTTTTTCTTTTTTACTCACATTTCATCAGATCTGCAGCCAGTAAGTGTTTGTCCTTCAGTAGGCAGGAGGAAACACTGAAGTTGAGCATTTCATTGCCCACTTGGAAAGCCAGCTGCAGCCTGCAGATAGCACCCCACACTGCATAGTACAGACTATAAACAAGTATTCTCCAAACATTCCCAGGCTCTTAACCTCAATCACGTAGCCTTAATCAGATGTCAATTCAGTAGCAAATTTTCTAAATAATGATGATGTAACATCCATTAGTAAATAGGAGACATCAATTACATTAAATATCATGCTTGGGCTGCCAGATAATTGTGAACAAAACACATTGATAAGCAATGTGTTTTTCAGCCAAGGGCAACCAATGAAAGCAGTGAGTTATCAAAGAGGCATACAGAAAGATGTTCTACTTTAGGGAAAGTCATAGCAGCTGTTAATTAGATGCAAGTAATTGAAGTAGAGTTGAAAAAAATGTTAAGAGTAGCAGGACCAAGGGTCCTGATTAATAAAGTCCTTTTCAGAAATGTTTCAGTCCTTCAGCATTTGCCAGAGTGAAGGAACAGAAAGTTGTGAAGTATAATAGACGCAAATGAGTAATTCACAACCTAGATGGGGAGAGAGGACATAGGGAGACCAACTGAACAGGTGTTGTGATAGTCAGAAGTGAGGGGACAGTGGCCTGGCATAAAAAGATACAAACACCTGAAATGGAGAAGAAGGATGACTCTAGGAGTCATTTCAAAGGAAGAATTCAGGATTTGGAAATTGACTGGATGTGGACAGCCAGAGAGAGAAATGAGGTTAAAACAAAAAAAGACTAACTCCCTTCCCAACACATAACATGTCTGTGCAGGTGCACATATCAAGGCACCCACATGCACACACACAGATGTGACACTTGTGTACTGGGAGAAACTGTCACAGGCAGAAACAGACAGATGCGCCGGCAAACCCTTCACCCCTCATTCTCTACAAAGGCCACTAGTACGGATGACACCTACCAGTGTTACAGCTGAGGGAACTTAAAAAGAGAATAAAAAGACAGACAAGGTCAGGGTACTCTTACAGAGGTGGGAAAGGTGCCCTGTTTTACTGGATGTTTGGGATTCCCAAGCTGAGGTCCTGGCCTCAGACATTGTTAGAAGAGCATTAAAAATTTAACTGAGGGAGGCTGTGTTTTCCAATTAAGGTCTTCTGCACCCAAGTCATGGGGAAGACCATGATAAACTTATTACCGATAAATCTTCCTCAGTTGCTGGAGACCTTAAATAACCCCCATTTCTTTTCTGTTCTATATCAGATTTAGTACGATCAGATTCTCTTAGAAATTGATGCACTGGGGATTCCTTGTATGCTAAAAGGTTGTAACGTAGGAGTTAAAAAGCTTCAATTCAATCATTTGATGTTTTAAACCACATATCACTGTTTTGTAGAAAAAAAAATATTACATTGCTTCATGGTTTAGATGCTGCATTTTAACATTGAACTTATTTTTAGATGAAACTCAAATTCTGCATAAATATTATTGAACGTGGTTTTGGATAAACAACTGCATGGAATGTTATATCTGTTAAGAGTCCCAACAAGAAACAGATGGTACT
Organism: Carlito syrichta; assembly: GCF_000164805.1. Taxonomy (NCBI): domain Eukaryota; kingdom Metazoa; phylum Chordata; class Mammalia; order Primates; family Tarsiidae; genus Carlito; species Carlito syrichta. Next base: position 169,990 of record NW_007092582.1, read on the forward strand.
TTCAAACTGAGGAATTTGAAAGTGTTTCAGAAAGAGACTAGTTAGATAGGTGTGGGAAGAGTTTAGCAACCACCAGGGCTAGTGCCCTTCCCTAAGACTAGCAATCAGGAAAGCAAAAGACATGAAGGGAAAGTGGAGTTTCCAGAACATGGAGACGACCGCAAAAATTAAACACCTGCCCTTTAGCCTCCTCCTTTCCTCAAATTTCCTGGTAGAACTGCCGTTGACCAATCCCAGTAGGAAGCGAGAGGCAGGAAAGCCTGTTGAGACAGTCCATACAGATCAGCTTCTCTGGGCAGAGGGAATGGGAAGGAGGTAGAGAGGGGTCCGAGGGCAAACGAAGTACTCATCGATGCAGAGGAAGTGCGTATTAAGGTAGAAAACACAAGGAATCTTGACTACAGCATTTTGAATTTCAAACTGATAGTGTGATGTAAGAAATATGTATTTGGCTCCTGGTTCCTGGCAAAGAGTTCCTAAAATCTTTGTCATTTACTGAGTGACAGGAGTGGGAAGAACCTCTCTTGTCATTCATAATAGACCCTTCATACATACCTGAGACTATTATGCTGGTGAGGTGACTCTTGGTGACTCTAGATAGCTTCAGAATGAGGGTCAGAGGATCCATCCATGTGATTAAACTGTTAGGACTTTCACCCCATCCCCCAATCTCCATGGAGAGGAGAGGGGCTCCCCAATGGTCAATGATGTAATCACTCATGCCTATTTAACCTCAATAAAAACCCTAAACAGTGAAGTTCAGAGAGCTTCGGGGTTGGTGAGCACATGAAGGGACAGGGAGGGTGGTACACCCAGAGAAGATTTGGAAGCTTCATACCTCTTCCCACATAGCTCATCTTACACATCACTTCTACTTGGCTGTTCCTGAGTTGTGTCCTTGATAGTAAACTGGTCATATTAAGTAAAGTGTCTTCCTGAGTTCTGTGAGCCAGTCTAACAAACCATCAAACCTGAGGAGGGTGTCATGGGAACCCACAAATAGCCAGTCCCTCAGAGGTATGGGAGACTTGGATTTGCCCTTGGCAGACAAAGATGGGGCCAGAATCAGAACTGCACACAAAGTGTTAGAGAGAAGTATAGCGAAGGAAACAGAGCTCCCTTTCACCACCCAAAACCCACTGAAGCTTCTTCTTAATTAGGAGAAAGGAAAAAGGGAAGAGGTGATGAGGAGGAAAGATCTGTAGGCCTAGGAATAGAGGCCTGTGCCAGTCTTCCAAAAGGAGCCACTCAGGAAGGGAGAGGCCCCAGTGAAAGAATGTGGGTGTGCAGCACTGAGGTGAAGTGTAATCCAGTTGACAGTGGAAGGCCTGGAAAGTGCCTGCACCATCTACAGGGGACAGCACTAGCCAGCTGGCTACTCCCCTGGAAGAATGCGGGCACTGAGATACTGTACTTCTGATTTTTCGATGAAACCAGAAAAATAGACTACTCATGTAAAACTTCCAGATTCTTGAAACTTCATAGGCTAAACAAAATGTGCCTGTGGGCCAAATTCAGTCCCTAGCCTGGTCGTTGGCAGATGGAGTCCTAGAGGCTGGCTGTGCCTTGAGTAAGGAGTCAAAAGTACAGATTTGCTAGACCCGAGGGGTCACATGGGCTAGAATAAAAAACACATCAAAGTAGACTTAGAACCAAGGAACATGCGAGTCTTCTTTCACCCATGTCTGACTCCACACAAGCTTCCAGGAATGTTGATACAACACAAGGAAGGGAAAATGAATGTCCAAACAATTGAGCTTAAAGTTGTATGCCATCTCAGCAGAATCAAAAAGGAAACTGCTGTAAAAAAATATTGCAGTCACTACTCATCTATATTCCCTTCACTAAGGTTTGGCTCAAAATTTGCAAGACATGATTTAGGCTTCTTGCCTACCATTCTGTCATTCTGTTGGAGAGATATAAGCAGAGCTGGTCACTAAGATTTCTTGCTTCCATTCAATGTAAATTAAGACCTCACTGAGCTTCTGCCAGTGGGATTTCAGGTGCTGAGACAGGGACTTTCCAGGTTCATCCACAGTCCTGAGGCAGGGATCTGAAGGTGAAAGATAATTACACTGAGCTGACTCTAGTTCTGGCTCTGGGGTGGCCATAATTCACTGTGGGACTTAGCATGAGATGTTTCTCCTCAATTGGCCAAAATACTCTTGTCATAAAATGTGAGGGGCAGGGCCAGTACCTGCTGAGGTTGCAATCAGCAGTAGGATGGCTTAGGTGGGTAGGTAGAGGCATATTGGAAGTGAATGAGCATTATATAGTTGAGAACATGCATCATTCCTTTTGAATTAGTGATTCTTCCATGCAGATCCTGTCTTCCTTTTACAGAATGAACATTTTGCTGCCTTTGTTGGGTACTTTAAAAACTGTTGAAATGTATACATTTTTTTCCTGTATTTTCCCCTCTTTTTCAGCAGTCAGCAAATTCTCTGGAAGATAGATTATGAAAATAACCTAAAGAATTTCACTTTCTATTTGTCATGGGGTAATGTATATCCCCAAGGAAAGAGAGCACTTACTTGTTTCTTTGTTTTTCTTTCACCAGTGGGGTCTAAGATTGGGAGCCACGTGTTTATTACTTGTCATTTGGGTCTCCAAACGTTCTGAAATCCTCTCCCAACCCTCTTGTCCCTGAATGGCTTCAAGTTCTTCAGCTTCCTGGAATCCTGCTTCGTATGCGTGATATGCCTCAGTACCATATGTTTCTCCATCTTTTGAAGACATGTTTTAGCCTATGGGCCTAAAAAATCTTTACACTAAATTTAAACATTCTGTAGTATTGAACAGCACAATGGAACATTTCAATATTAAAACTCAGAGAAACAATTTAATAGAGGAATTAAGCACTCAATGACAAGAAGGGTACAGTAACAAATTTGAGAAATGAAAGTAAACTTTAAAAAACATTCCAAAACTTGAAGTGGTATCTTTAAAAAAATATATCTAGAAATAGGTGTTTAAAGTTGGAAATGTGACCAAAAGGAAGCATTTGAAATAGTGTTCAAGGCTGAGTAGGTGCTAATATTATTGAGAATGTTCTTCTGGCCAAGAGATTCTCCCCTCCTATAGCAGGAAATTATGTTATGAAAAAAAAAATTTATCATGCCCTCTCTGATTATAGAATTAAACAAACTCCCCCATTTCTTGGCTTTTTCTTCCCTAAATGGAGATTGCCAATTTTTAAAATAAAGGTAAAATATAAGAGTCATATCAGTCAATTAGATGAATTGCAAACATTTCTACCAAAAAGTAAGTTTCAAGAGAATTTTAAAAAATGAAACATTTTATCTACTTCAATCAATCATTAATATTTCTGGCAAACAATTTCTATTCAAGGAGTTGAGTAAAGGTCATAAACACAAAGTTCAGATCAAGACCTGAACCTCATAATTGGGTAGGGTATTCAAAGCCAAGACTCCGGAGTTACCTAATATACTGCAAATATTACAAATTACCACAATGAACAGTTCAGTCCCCAAAATGCTAAGGATAGCTAGGAAGACACTCAGTAACAAAGAAAGTAACTGTGTAAAGTCATCTGCTGGTCAATGTTCTGATAGCATCAGAGAAGACACTATTTTAAACCAATAGAAGAAAACCACACATGGGGAATTGGCAACTAGAAAAGGTAGGAGCAGCAGCAGTCTATGATGGAAGATGAAAATTGAGATAAGGGTCCCCTATAGACAACCTCTTACTTTTGTCCTAATTGACCACTCCAGTAACCCATTTCAGAGCAGTCCCACCAGTAGAAATATGATCCTCCTACAAAGTCCCTGGCTAAAGAACATTGGGATACAGAGTGGAGAACCACCAGCGACAGATTAAACCAGTCATGACAGTGAAAGCTACATTTGGGGACTAGAGTAAAGGAGTGTACCCTGCCAAATATACTGTCTGTCATACCCTTTCCCCCCACTCTCTTCCTCTGCATCTCCTGAAATCTAGCCCTGTGGTTTGTTAAGTGGTGTTGAGGCTCAGTAAGAGATACCCCAAAGCATGGCACTTTGGCATGCTGAGTACTTTGAACTGAAAGACACTGGAAGGGCCTCATAAGCAAAGTCTCTTCTTTGGCCCGCCTTTCTCCCTTTTCCCTTTTCCCTCCCAAGGCAAGTCATATAAACTAGAATGCCTCTCCCCTAAAGAAAACCTCACTCTCTGAAATTAGGTCATAAGACGATTTTGTGACAGATATCCTGCCCTACTCCCGGGGCAGGGGGCAGGGGGAGATGCTACATAGAGAGGCCAAGAAAAGAGTGAACAAACAGGCCTTGCTAGGTTTCCCCCACTAGTCTATTGACATCAGATCATACCCTTTTTGCCAAATCATATTTCTATATGACTGTCCATTCTTCCTCAGACCTACACATGAAAATACAGTCTTTGTGTCTTCAATCCTGAAAGCTCTCATGTCTTGCCAACTTTGTTAAAAAAATGCTATGTTTTTCTCTTGTTAAGTCCTTTGTGAGAGAGGTGTCAGTCATGGATCTTGCAATGGGTGGGGAAAAAATATTACATTTTTGTCCCTATAGTGACTTGCCTTTATTTGACCTCCAATTGTCAGTTGGCCTATTTGATCAATTAATACTCGACATTTTTGGCCTGCATATTTGTGTGACTGAATCGCACACGTGGTAATGAGTGGTACTCTACTTCATTTCATCATGTTTCCTGGTCTTCACCTCTCCTGATTCATTCACATGAAAGCATCAATACGTCTTTGCTTCCCCAACCCAAGCTGCATTAAAAGATGTCTTCAGACCAGCCAACAAGGGACTATCATTTGTTCTCAAGGTTGGGCCAGGCCTGAGCTTATCCTTATAAGGCAAGTGCTGGTTCCACCACAGTGAACACAGACTCCTAAATAACAAGTGGAACTTGTGTTCTGGAACTGCGCGGGTTGGCTGGTTCTTCACTTCAGCCTCAGTAGGGTCACACACATGAACAGGTAGCCTCTGGTCATTCATACTAATGAGGGTCCTAAAAGGCTCATCATATATTTTATAATGTCCTTGGCCACAACCAATAACAGAGGCCAGAAGCAAAGCACAAGAGAAACACTGCTAACCTCAAAAAACTTTTGGAAAGAATTCCTTGCTGAAGAAATTGGAAGCTATTCCCAGGTTGTAAATAAAACCTCATTTACAACAAGAAGACCTAGTTTCCTTCTTTACAAATACAATTTTACTACATATTCTTTTCTTGAAGTGGTTGGAAATAGAAGTTAATCATAAACATAACCTAGCTTTGAAGTAACAATTATCCAGAGATACAAATGTGGTCTGAAATCTTATTATTTCTATTTTCAATCATACCAAAGAATGAGGAAATGATGAGGAAGGGGGGAATATAAGATTATTTCTTATGTACTAATAATGTGACTAGCTAGTGGCATATATTCTAAGCATTTTACATACATTATCTCATTTACTCCTCGTTTTAAAATTTTTAATTGACACATAATAAATATATATCTTGATGAGGTACATGTGATTTTGATACATGTATACAATGTGTAATAATAAAATTGGGATAATTGGCATATTTACTACCTCAAGCATTTATCATTTCTTTATGTTGGAAACATTTAAGATTCTGAAAAATACAACAAATTATTGTTAACTACAGTCACTCTACTGTACTATAGAACATTAGAACTTATTCCTTCTATCTAACTGTAGTTCATTCACTATTATTGATAATCCTGTGAGGTAGGGACTACCATTTCCATATGATAGATAAGGAAACTGACTAATATGATCATATGGTTAACACATGATAAGACTAAAATTTGTAAACTGGATTGTCATCAGGTCTGGCCCAACAACAAAAAACATGTTAAAACAGTTACAAATAAAGGCAAGGGGTAGTATCAAGGAGGGAGAAAATAACAAAAAGAGAATAAATGATTCTTTTATAGATCCTTTTAGACTCTGTCCAATAAACTGACTAAAGTGCCAGCGCATTTGAAAAAACTGCACAGAGGACAGTCTTGGTAGAAGTATCATCCTAAAGAGTTGTACCACAGGGCAACCCCCTCAGGTCCCCTCCCACTGTGGGAGCTTTTCTGTCCTCCCAATAAATCCTACTTTCTAAAAAAAAAAGAAAAGAAAAGAAAAGAAAGAAAGCCAGGCATGATGATTCATGCCAATAATCCCAGCACTTTGGGAGGCCAAGGCAAGATGATTGCTGAACTCAGGGGTTTGAGGACAGCTTGAGCAGCATGGCGAGACCTTGTCTCTACAATAAATTGAAAAATTAGCCAGGTGTGTTGGTGCATACCTGTGGTTTCAGCTACCTGGAAGGCTGAAGTGGAAGGATCACCTGAGCCCAGCAGGTCAAGGCTGCAGTGGCTGTGAGCGTGCCACTGCACTCCAGCCTGAGTGACAGAGTAAGACTCCAACTCAAAAAAAAAAAAGAGTTGTACCATGGAGGTTCAGGGGAGGTTGTGAATAGTGGTACCTATTCTGGGGTGTGGGGGGATCTTCACTTAGACATGCTGAAGGAGATAACTCAATACTAATTCTTCATCTGTATTATTTTCTCAGAAATATTTCAAGGAAATAATTCAACTAAAGCATGGCTTTGAGAATTTTCTTTCATTAATATCTACTGAAATCATTCATCTTTGCCATATACATCTTAGGGAACTGAGCATCTAAAAACAAGTTAACTTCCCAAAGTGGCAACTGATTTGGATTAAACATATAAAGAGATTATTCCTAGTATTATACTGCACTGAAAGATCACAAAAAGCTTCAGAGGGCAAACCATAAGCAGGAGACTTTGATCTTTAAAATTAGTCTTACAAAAAGATTAATTTGAAGTTTTTTAATAACAAACTTATTTTTATATAAAATATTTCTTATAAGAATTAATTATAAGATTTTTATAATTAGAAAATATTATATAAAGATTAATTACTTTGCTAGGCACAACGGCTCACATCTGTAATCTCAGCACTTTGGGAGGCCAAGGTGGAAGACTGCTTAAGTACAGTACTTCAAGACCAGTCTAGGCAACATAGGCAAGACTTTGTCTCTACAAAAAATAAAAACTTAGCGGGGCATGGTGGAACATGCCTATAATCCCAGATGTTCAAGAAGATGAGGGAGAAGGATCATCTGAGTCCAGGAGGTCAGAGTTGTGGTGTACCGCGATCTGCCACTGCACTCCAGCCTGGGCAACAGAGTGAGATCGTAAGTCAACTCAAAAAAAAAGGATGAACTATTTTATAGTAATTAATTACAAATATTGTTAACTAACTTATTTATAAATATTAATTATAAGTTATTTAACAATTATCTTTATAATTATGTTTACAATGAATCTTTACAAAAAGAAAAGCAGCATTGGCTTTTTGATGTGTAAGCTTTTGTATAGCTTGTACCAAACGAATTTTGCTTTTCTATAAGCCAAATTTTGTAATTACCTCTCAATAAAAAAGAAAGTTTATCTAAAGATGCAACTTTTGGTACAAAAAGATGATGCTGACTTTTTGTGCCATTAAATACTGACTATTGTACTATTGTGATCACCTTCTCCCTAAATCACAGTGGTGATTTAGAATCACCTAAAGATTTTGGAATCCCTGAAGTACTACCCATGAGCTAGATAAGGGCCTAATTATGATGCACAGCAGTGGTTCTCAGATACAAAGCCGTGGCTGTCAAACTGTAGTATGTATCCAGATCACCTAAGGGCTTGTTAAAAATACAGATTGCTGGGCCCTATGCCAAAATTTCTGATTCAGCAGGTCTGGAGTGGAAACCAATACTTTGCATTTCTAACAAGTGATGCTGATTGTGCTAGTTTAGGGACCACCCTTTGGGAAGTACTAGTAAAGACAAAGGGGAAGGAGGTAGTCATCATAGTCTACTGCAATTATCGATTATCCACTGGTTACTATAAAAGTATTATCGTTCAAGATCTGTCAGTGGTCTTTCCAGAGAAAGCACTGATCCAGGAAGACAGATCATATTTGAATATGAAAGAAAAAGCTTATAATTCCCAATATCATTTTTGAGAAGCAGGTTCTAATAAAAAAGAAAATAAATCTATTGAAACTAATTAGAGAGACCAGTAAAATGACTAATTATAAATACACACAAAAACTTGTACACAAAGGTCAAGATAATTAATTGAAGTATTTATTTGTGCTTTGTTTTCCTTCCTTTGAGGGTCCTCTGTTCCAAGCAGGCAGCCAATTAATTCTCTTCCGGTCCCCTTGTCTTGGACTTGGGTGTTGCCTGTAGACAGGCAACCTGCCTGACTTTTCTTTTCCCCCCCACTGAAACCCGATCTCCTAAGAATTATGCTCAGAGGAAAAGGGAAGCAAGGCTGGCAGTGCCAGAAAGGAAAATACCCATGCCTAAGAAGGGAAAAGAGAATGCAGGCCTCTGCCCTGGCATTCACTTGTAGGTCCAAGAATGGCAGAGAAACCAGGAACAGGGACCCTCTGCCTGGCTGACCCTGGCCACCTCAGCAGTCCTCATAATGGAATAAAGCCTTGCCCACTTTCTAGATATCAAGAGCCTCAGTTACCTCAAAGAGGGACAGGAAATTCCATAAAGACTAGCATTGTTTGTCTTTCCTGATAGTACAGATGGGTAGCGAAAGGGTGGGTAGTAGGCTTGAGGCAAAATCAAACTTTATTTACAGAAAATAAAAAAGGATATTTCTTCCATACCCAAAGTTAATTGCAAATTTGTACTTACTCTATATTTTAAAATATGAATAACATTCCTATATGATGAGAAACTAATTCCATTCACAAGACAATAACCATTACAAAATACCCGGGAATATAAATATTTTTTAAGGTATGGAGCACATATGAGGAAAACTATAAAGCCTAAAGGGACATACACACAAAAAAGTATGATTTGAATAGAGAGACAAAGAAAGTCATTTACAAGGTCAATATTAAAGTGATGTTAATTCTTCTCCATGTATAAATTTAATTCACTTCCAATAACAATTCCAACCTAATTTTTAGGGGGTAGAGATGAAACTTGACGGAGATTCTGGGCTTCCTTGGGAAAGTCACATAAGCAAATCAGTTGATAACGTTACAGGAATAACAGAAAGAACAATGAATCAGAATATGAAATGATATTCCATATCAGAAAATGGATCAGAATCAACATATGAACTTTTTGATATATAGGTACATATATAATCAGAACCAATAAATAATGTTGATAAAATTAGCGAATAATTTGAGGATAAAATGAAAATTTCTTCCATCATAAGATGCATTAAGATACATTTTAGCAGTATCAAGGCAGAAACATTAAATTATACTCAATGAAAATGAGGTTAGAAAATGGCTTACAAACCATAGCACTATAGATAAATAGAAGCCATAAAAAATGTATTACACCAAAAATGTCATTTCTATAAGCCAACAGGGGGAAAAAACCATAAAATCAACACAAAACATAAAATCAACACAAAATCAAAAATGAAGTGTTAGCTAACACATGCCCAAGTGAACTGTTTAATATATTTAAAGTGTAAAAGACTCATCAATCATAAATAAATATAAATACTAATTAAAATGGGCAATTCTTTTAAAACTGATGTCAGATAAGTCTTGATAAGGTGTTCAACTTCACAAGTTATCAAAGATATTTAAATTTAAATCATAGTGTGATGCCAAGTTTTACCTACCAAATTGGTACCATTTTTTTTAATGATAATATTCAGTGGTGGCAAAACAGTGAGAAAACGGACTTCTTGGACATAAAATTTTATTGACACATTAATCCAGCAACTCCACTTCAAGACATTTTGTCCTAATTAAACAATTAGGGCTATACAAGAAAATCTGGCTCTAATGATGGTCTCTGTGGGGCTATTTACATAAATGAGAGGACCAGGTTAAATATCCAACAGTAAATTAACATAGAGTCACAGCAGAGCATTCTTTGCAACTGCCAAGTATATTATATAAATATTTTGTGGTGGTTCATGCCTATAATCCCAACACTTTAGGAGACTGAGGCAAAAGGATAGCTTGAGGTCTAGAGTTCGAGACCAGTCTGGGCAACATAACAAGACTTCGTCTCTATGAAAAAATTTTAAAATACATGTATTTTGTTAGCATCAAAATATGACTAATTTCTGTTAAGTGGAGAAAAAAGGTTATAAGATATCTTATAAAATATAATCCTTAATTATGTGCCTGTGAATGTGCTTCCTCATTTTTATACACCTCAAAATACATACACAGACAAATCAAAATGGTGTAACTTGCTGATTTTGACAAAAAATGTTTCACAATTTACATCCATTTGAGAATACTTGTCTGTCTTGTAAATAAATCACTTTCAAACTGTGTATTTTAGACTTTAAATCCCCCCGACATTTTGTCAGCTGTAGGTTGAGTGTCCTTTCAAAGTACTCTATAAACTGAAGGGGTTGGGAGAAAGGAAAGTTGTGGGAGTGAAGTGCTAAAGTGTTCCAGAAAGTGGTACTGCTGATTTTGCAGTCTTAAAAATCACCTCCAGGAACATAGCATAGAAAGTGATTTGCCTCACCTTGGAACACCTTGGAAACCTCATTACTAAAAATTATAGCATACAGTCTTATAGAATACATACATCATGAAGTCTTATGGAAAGTATATAGAATTCTAATCATCACATCTGGTAGCAGTGCTTTTTGTTGTTTCTGCAAAATGCAAGAATGTCTTCTTAATTCCCTAGGCTGGCATGGTTCACGCAGCATCATTTATTTAAGGATATCTACATTTTCAAACACTGTTGGGTGGAAACCAGATCCATCAATCACTGTGACAGGCTACGTTCCTCTCGAGTTTATCTTCCTGTACATTTTGTGCCAGATTTCGTTTGCAAACCTCCAAACAGGGGTAACATGAGTCTTGTTTAATCTTCACAAATATAAAATGACATTGTTAGACTATCACTGCCATCTGAACTCTCATTCATTAACGAAACGTTGGTTAAACAACAGCCTACCCACCTTTTAACTGCAGTACTCCCTTGTGTGTTTTGAACCCTTAATGGATAACCTGTGATAAATCTCGGGGGATATTTTATGCATATCGCAATTTGTGTGAAACTTGTCACTATAGACGATCTTTTCTCTTCTTAACGTGGACAGGTTTGTTTATATTAATTTCCATTAGTGTCTTGGAAGACAAAAATGATGAATAGTGATTCTGAAGCTATAGATTTCACAAGTTAGAGAGTTACAGTAGATGCGTACTTAGCTTAACTTATTTTATTAAAAACACAAACCACTGCCACCCCCATTGGGGGTACATGAAGACCACTTCATTTCAGTTTACATGCTAGAATTCATTTCCAAGGTTGCCTCTGAAGAGAAAAAGCACATCCCTAGGTGATAAACTGATAAAATGGACAAGGCATATACCAGGTAAGAAGCAAGAGAAACTGGGGCAGGACAGCAGACACTTGAAAATCACACTCTTCCAAGTCTTCTACTGCCACCTACATGACCTAGCCCAGCTGAAGGGAAGAGTATGAGCAGAAGCTGAAATGCAGCAGCTGAAACTCACCGAGGGAAAGGAGAGTTAGGGTCTGAATATTCATCCTACATCCTTGGCATCAGGGATAAACATTTTAGAAACCTATTTTAGTTTAATGTATAATGGTGAAATACATATACTATAAAAGTTATCACTTTGTTTTTGAAAACATGTTTAATTTATTTATTTTAAAGAGGTGGGGTGCAATTCAGGATTAGGTAGACAAGTGGTCATTTTATAGGTAAACTTTCAATCTCCCTTTGGTCTTTAAATTCCCTTTGAATCTCACTTTGCCTCGTTTGAGATCAGGTAACCTTACTGATGTTATATGCCCCTCCCTTCCCCTAGCAGTTTCTCACTACTGTCAATCCCTTTCTTATAGTATTATGGTAAATGTTCAGGGTCCGCTTATGAGTGAGTATATGTGGTACACAGTTCTTTGTTTCTGGATAGATCACTGAGTATGGTAGACTCTAAATCCATCCAAGTTTGTGTGAAGTTCATAATTTTGTCCTTCTTTATGGCTGCATAGTATTCCATCGTGTATATGTACCATATTTTTAAAATCCAGTTCAGTTTTGATGGGCAGCATAGTTGGCTCCATGCTTTTGCTATTGTGAATAGTGCTTCAATAAGCATGCATGTGCAGATATCTTTTTGGTATAATGATTTGAATTCCTCTGGGTATATTCCCAGAAGGCAGATTGCTGGGTCATATGGAAGGTCAGTTTTTAGATTTTTTTGGAATCACCACACTGTTTTCCACAGAGGTTGTACTAGTTTACACTCCTACCAACAGTGTAGGTGCATTCCTGTTTCCCTGCATCCTGTCCAGCATCTGCTGTTTCTTGAGTTACTATAACCATTTTTAAGTCTAACATTCAGTGGCATTAAGTATGTTCACAATTTTGTGCAACTGTCACATTTTTTCTTGTGTCTCCAAGTGCCATCCTTTCTCTGACCCCCATGTGCATGACATGCTGTTTTCTTAGACTGGACTATCTACCTTTATTGTTATCTGACAGCCGAACTTCTATTCATCCTTCACAGCTCAGCCACTGCTTCATCTCAAAGATCTTCCCCTTGACCTTCCCAGGGAGGTAGGAGCTTCCTCTTATGTACCACCTAATAACCAACACATATCTCTGTTAGAGCAGTTAGTTCAAACTGTAGGCTCAGATGCCTGTCAATCAAAGTGACAGATCCCAAAGCAGGGATCACTTTCTATTCATTACTACATCTCCCATGCTTAGTGGTGATATTCAGTAGGTGCTTAATAATAAAAAGTAAAACTTATCAATTGCTGTAATATACCAGGCCTTGTTTGAGGTACTTTGCTTGGATCTCATTAATTCAGTAGATTTTGGTGTCTAATCCCAGCATGGTTTTTCACTGCAGGCAGGGCCTTGTGCTTCAGAAGGCTCCTCCAGCCCTCCTCTGACTGTCCTTCCTGTTATGGTGAGGCATATTTGGCAACAAGGAAACTTGCCTATCCAGAGACCAGATCCACATTCTAGGTTCTCAGGACTCCAGGACCCCATCCCAGGCATCTCCCACTGGTCTTTCCATGCCTTAGTTTACACACCCACTAGCCCAAGGAATTGCCTTAGCCTCCCTTTCGATGGGGACGTGAACGTGGCTTGGATATATGGGCTGAGGTCTTCATGCACAAGCTGGGAGACCCTAGCACAGTAAAGAACTGGGCTTGGGAAGGGAGGAGGGACAGGTCTAGAGCTAAGGTCCATTTCTCCCACGCCACCATATTCCAGTCCTAAGGTGCCTCAGAATCCTAAATGTAAACCTAGACCTTCAGATGTGGAAGGCACATTTGTTAAGATAGGCAGACAGAATATAGTGTATTCAGAAGCTTGTTAGGGTGATTTATAATTTTGAAATATTTAGATAGCATTATAGGCCTTCATTTGAAACCTGCAAATATTAAGGATAGGTCTATTCACCCTCACAATAAATTTTAAAAAACCAGATATTTTTATTTCCCCCCACAAAAAGAGGTTAACTTGCTAGCTGCCTCATCCACATAGCTAGCAAGTGGCAGAGCTGAAATTCAGAGTCACTCGGCCCCAGACCCTCACATCACCCCAGGAATTGAACAATGGTGACTGTTTTTCAGAATTAGGACAGAGCCCTCAGTCAAGAATGCCAAAATTAAATCCAACAGGGATCAGGGTCTGTATATGAATCAGGGTCTGTTAAAGCTATGAAAATTAGCATTGAAGGCATGAAGTAGAAATACAATAAGAAAAATAGATGGACTGGCCTATAACAAAATGTAATAATAGGTAAAAACATTTTCTCTTCCTGAGAAACATTTTTTAACCCAATTAATCATATAAACATGAAAGAAAAGGTTTTTTTTTCTCTTGAATCTTTCTGAGCTCCCCCTTCCTCTAGCCTTACTGTCCCCACATTTCTGAAGCTGCCAAACAATATAAATCACTGTGCAAACCGATCATTAGGGTTGCCAGGTGTTCAATTTTGAACCAGACAGTCTGGTATTTGAGCTTTCTGCCTAGGAAACAAATAGAGAAAATACCAGTGATTTTTAATTAAGTTTTGTTATTATCATGTAAAGATGCACTTGCAGAGGGGAACATTCTCAATGGCTCTCCAGGCCACACTTTGCTCTGAGCCCGTTTCCACTCAGATGTCAGCCTCTGCATAAGCTGAGCTGCCACCTGAACCAACACCCTCGCAAGCTGACAAGCTTGGCTCTGAGCTCGAATTGGTGTATTCTACTCATTGGTCGGGTCCTTGCAATTGTGTAAGATTATTTTCTTTTATTGATACCTCCAAAACTCCTGCTGCAACTGGCAGAGTTCCCTGGGTGTGTTTTAAAACAACAACAATAATAAAATAAATACATTAATAAATATGCACAAGCACATTTTGATGGAGGTGAGTGAGCCATTGATTAGGGGTCCTCTGAGTTGAGTGTGCCCATAAATCTCCTCATGGCCATTGAATAGATGGTTATATCATTTGCAAACACACAACATACCCAATGAGTAGCCATTTTAACATTGCTTATCATTGTCATGTTTCTCTAGCACTTCACTTTAATTTACCCTCTAATCACTAGCCAAGGACAGAACCGGTTTCTCAGAGGTAGCTATTGATGATTGTTTTACAACCCCATCCCCAGCTTTTGTACTAATTAGCTTTTCTATTTCAAGTACTTGCCTCCACCCATAAGACCCAAGTCAACCTCATCAGCCCTTCATGACCTTCATGGCAGACCCCATCAACATGGCAACAGTCATGAGACTAACCCACCCATTTGCCTGCCATCCATCACCTAATGTCAGTACCTGTGCTTGCCTACCCTCCATGATGAAACGGAACAGACCACCACCCAATCACCTGAATAACCTGTCTCCATCAAAGGGAAAGTTGAAAAGAATTCAACCTGTAGCAGCCATTTGCCAATGCTTTGTTAAACTTTGGTGTGTCCATGTGGCTCTTTGAGCTTTGACCCCTTCCCCTACCTTGGGGAAGTGAATCAATTTATCTTTCTCTAATTTACTTTCTAAATAAACTATATTTTTAAATCCAACTTCTGTACAATTCTTTGCATTTTTACACGGCACCGGATGGCATGCGTGTGCGCGTGCACACACACACACGCACGCACGCACACACACACAACACCGTTGGGTCTGACCTAATATTTGGAGGCCCTACTGGGATATTTTTAACCTAACATAAAGTAAAATTCTATCTAAGTCCCAATTAAATCTGGCTCCAGTAACAAAATGCTAGTGTAAATATTTTAAATTGGTGTGGGAACCTATGATAAGAGAATAGCTGGAAATCTTTACATATTGAGGGAATGGTTTACATGCTATTCATGGACTTTCCAAACTACTGAAAAGCAAAAGGGTTTGGCTGGATATTAGAAAAGAAAAGAGGCTGTTCTCCTTAAAGAACTTTGTTTAACCTTACACAATGGTAAATGCCAGTTTATTTACCACTGGATATTCAAGGACCTTTAATATGCTAATGTACATTCAAAGGAGAGAGACCAGGGAAGCTTTTGTTTTCTGAGCACTAATTAATGTTCCCCCTTGGAGGACTGTTTGGGAAATACTAGTCTACCCCAGTGAAACTTTGCAGTTATCAATTCTTCGTCAGCTAGGTGACAGTATTTTAGCAGCACACTTTTCTTGTGAGGCTTAATTCCTTACAACGGAGGAACGTACAGACAGAGAAAGGCAAAAATATCACACTAGTTGGTTGCACCACAGAATTTATCTTTGTGACTGAGGCTGGCTCTAGACATGCTTCTCACTAACACATTCATCTACAAACAGTGTCACTCAATGGACTAGGGGTGGATTTTGCCCCCACTCCAGGAGGACATTTGACAATATCTGGGCACAGTTTTCATGGGGAGGTGCCATTGACATCCAGTGAGTACAGCCCAGAGATGATACTCAACGTTCCCCAATGCATAGGATGGCTCCCCATCCCCTACCTGCCCAGACCAAAGAATTCTCTAATCCCAAATAGCCACAGTGTTGAGTTGGAGAAACTGTGTTCTACAGATCTTTAGAACAGATCATTCAACACATTTGGTTATTAGAATGATGAGAAATGACGGCATAGATCCATTGGCTGGATTGTCAGGAGCCTCTGAGTGGTGGTGAGGAAATAAGTAAATAAGTTTGCTCTGTTTTTAAAATTTTCTTTTCTTTTATCCTATTTATAACACTAAGCAGCAGGTTTATTCTTTAAAAGGAACCTATTTAGAAAGGTGATACTGCCCAGGCTTCAGGGTCTGGTCAAAATCCTTAATGAGAACACCAGTGCTATCTCTTCTGAAGCAAAGAGATGACACCACCCTAGTCTGACCCTGATATTATTGGCAGTTTGTACTGATTCATTTAACACTGTGTTTAGGAAGGGCCTTCTATGTTTTGGAAAGGATACCATGCACTCTGCCTGAGATGCCTGTAGACTGGCTGACTTGATAGTAGTAATTTATGCTTCCAATTCCAGGAAACAAGAATCCATTTCAGATATGAGTTTTTCCACTCAAATACCCTAAAGACTGTTGGACACAGTGGCTTACACCTATAATCCCAGCATTTTGGGAGGCCAACTTGGGAGGACGACTTGAGTCCAGGAGTTCACTACCAGCCTGAGCAACATGGCAAGACTTTGTTTCTATAAAAATTCAGAAAATTAGCCGGGCATAGTGGTTTATGCCTGTAGTCCCAGTTACACAGGAGGCTGAGGTGGGAGGATTGCCTGAGTCCAGGAGGTTGAGGCTATGGTGGGCCATGGTCTTGCCACTGCACTCTAGCCTGGGTGACAGAGTAAGAGCCCAGCTCAAAAAAGATAAATAGATAAAAACAAATAGCCCAGAGGTCACAGACTGCACCTGGGACCAAAATCTGGTTTGCAGTTGTGTTTTATCTGTCCAGCAAAGTGCTTTTAAACACTGCCAATATTTAAAAATCAGATAACACAAACATTCTGGATTTATGGCTTGTCTGGAAAAAATCACAAGTCTTGCAACACCAGACATGTATTGCAGCAACCTGCTAGAGCCACAGGTATAGGACACCAGTTTAATCTGTGTTGCCCTAAAAGAAAAGTCAGTGTCAAAGGACTGCCCACAGTGGCTCATTTGGGAAGTGACAGGCAGTGAAACAGGGAAGGAGGGAAAGGAAGTTCAAAGGTGAGTTCTAGTGTTGGCCACTGCAATGCATGATTGGTGCTCAGTTCTTTAGGGCGTTGAAAGGAGCCTTCTGAAATGTGTCTTAGAACTGTCCACCCAGGGAAAGAAAGAGGGAGCACTTACACAATGAATCCTGGCCCCTCAGGCATTAACTCTATGTTGTTTAATTGTTCTAATCCAGGCATGTCCAACCCACACTGCATGGGGTTCAAGACAGCTAATAATGCACGCCCACAAATCTTTTAGCATCATGTGTTTTTTATCATTTATCTTCTTCATGACCCCATGCATAGTTCCATTTTTAAAGTTCACAGTCACGTTTTACTCATGACATTGCTTTTTGCACATACAGTAGTGAGCAGCTGTTTTCCGTGGTGAAGCACATGAAGAACAAAATTTGAACAAACATTTCTGACAAACACCTTGAGAATGCACTAAGAATCCCAACTACTTCCATCAAACAAGACATTGATATGCTAGTTTTAGAAACAAGGACAAATTTCCCACCAGTTTTATATTGCTCTCATTTTTAGAAAATGTATAATAAGAATATAAAAAGATAAGTCTTATTATGTATAGACACTAACATATAATTTATGTGTGGCCCAAGACAATTTCTTTTTACTCAGTGCAGTCCAGGGAAGTCAAAAGGTTGAACACCCCTGGTCTAACCTGAGTTACATGTGCATGAGTGCTGAGTGACTTCCAGATACCCCAATTATGGGGTTAGAGAAGTCTTGTGGTAGGATGTGAGATGTGGGCTCCAAGCCTGTCAGGTTGTCCCTTTGTGTAGCTGGCCAAAGCTCATGCACACTGGTGGCCACAGCAGTAGCAGAAATATGCTGGAGCCAAGAGGATTTATAGAGGCGCACAAGAGGTATTTTTGACAGTCACTTGTTTATGTTACCTGCCTAGTTCTTATAAGAGATGGGTGTGGAAGCTTTGGCACTGCCCATTATTTCTACCTTTAACATCCAACCAGCCATAGCCACATTCACACACAAAAACATACACTCCTGACAGTCACCTGCAGGCCTTCACATAAGGGTCTGTCATATGTGCACTGCACAAAATTGCCTGACCTACATACAAAACGGGATTGCACAGAGCTAAGGTTAGCATGGCCAGACGGTGTGCCTAGCAGGTTCTATACTACACTACCACACCCTGCGATGCTTTGTGTTATTTTTTTAATCTGCGCAAATGTTATCTCTACTTGCCAAGCCATGTAACCAGAAGGACAGGGCACATTTTGCCAATTTAAGCAAAGGTGCAATACAGGGATGCAGCCTTGTCAACACCTTAAGTTAATTCCCACTGACAAAAAAAACTTGGGAAAGTTACTTTTTTAACATAGCTCCAGAAACAGTGGTTATTCACATATATTTTAAACAAATTTATATGAATGTTCCTTCTGAAATACCAACCATCCAGGGAAGACAACCTTGTAACACTATGATGTAAATATGATCAGTCATTTTCCCAGTGCAAATTATATACATACACATATAGATATGCAAACACATGCATATGTACATATATTTACATATACATACCTATAGACATATAAAATCTCTCTGAATCTCAATTACTTTATCTGATAAGTAAGAATAATAATAGTTTACACATACACATAAACAAAATGTGTTTAAACTGGTATTCAATAGAAATGACAAAATGTAATTTTCATATTCTTTAAAAGGGAATAATATGGAGAATATTTTATTGTGAAAATAATAATCTAACTGTAAAAAGATACTTTTCATGTAGTCATCTTTTTCCTGAAAGTCCCATGTGTGTAAACAAAAAAGCCCAACCATGGACATTTACCACTCTTGAAAATTCAGAATATCATGTTCAGAGTATTTTGTATTTAGTTAATGTTAAGAAACCTACTTTTGGTGAAGGATAGCAATTCAACCTGCACGCCGTCCTCGTGGGGGAAATAAGAACTCCCTACAAATTCTGTACATGAGGAGATTAGTTCCTTAGAAAGGGACTAATTTTCCTCGAGGAAAAAACAATCCTCTTGATTGGTAAAAATAGTTTTAGAACAAAATACCTACAACACTAAATCTGCTGAAACTGGTTCAATAAATGGTTCCAATTCTTGTGTCAAAGAGTGGTATGGAAAAAATTTTGGTGTCAGCTGTCATCTAAGGAAACCACAGAATGGGTGCAGAATGAAAAAGAAGTTAGCTTTGTATCATTTGTTTAGAGAGAAAAATATAAATTTTGAACATTATAATTTTCTTCAGAAACATAATATAAAATACAATGTAGCCTATCATCAAATGTTCCCACGTTTTAACAAATATTTCCAATTATGATGTTTAACATATTTGTTAACAATACTTGGAACTCTACAAATCATTTAAAAATCAGGTAAATACTCAAAAATGATTTGTAGAGTTTCAAGTACTGTTAGCAAATATATTAAACATCATAATTGAAGATATTTGTTAAAATGTGGAAACATTTTTTATAATAGTCTATATCGTACTTTATATTATTTTTCTATAGAAATTTAGATTTAGAAATGCTTTAAAGTTACATCATAATTTCATTTTTCTTCTACCCACCCCTTCCTCTTTTTCTTCCTCTTCTGCTCTTTCTCTTCCTTTTCGTTAAGATTCAACATTTGAAAGCCTCTCACTTCTCTCATCTAGATAGTGAGTATAGATTTGTAACCATAGAGAGGAATGTTAGGGATTAAGCAATGTGTAACAATATTATAATGCCAAGAATATGGTGTATCTTCAATAAATTTCTTTTGATCCTAACTTCATTCTTCGTGGTTTCTATTCTTTGGACCAGAACAATGTAGGATAGGAGAAGTAAATCTAATTACATTTTACCAGCAATAAAAGTTCCTGCTATTGAGGTCCTAAGAGGTGCCAGTCACAGAGGAAGGCAGTTTATACTTGCTTCTTTAATCAGTATAAAAAATACTAGGCTGTGAGTAGGACAGTAACTGATCATACTTATTGAACATTTACATGTTACATCAGTTAAGCATCACAATAGCTCTCCACAGTGGCAATACAATTATCCCCACTTGACCAATGAAAAACCACAGTTCAGAAGGTACAACCTAGGTGCTTCATTGAAAATGTGTGAGAGGTGATCATTATGTGTTCCTTTAGGGATGAATGGTGGGGAGGCGGCTATCCTACTCTGTGCTGTGTCTATGTGACTAGGAAAGAATTCCCTCTTTGGGAAGACACAATCAAGAACCAGAGGTAGGCACTGAAGTGTAGCTTATAACCATTCTTCATGGGAGAGCTCTATGAACAGCCGTGAGTAAGCCTCTCCCAATTTTCTGAAGATGTAAATGCCCATTTAGGCAGAAACGCTCTAAAATTCTGCTGTGGATGTCTGATTTAGAGATTAAATGTGAATGAGGCTGTCATATGAATACAAGATTTTTAAGTCATGTTCACAAAAGTATTTGAATGAGCTTACATGTCTTATTACAGAGGTTTAGAGTATATCTTGAGATTCCAGCCAGGGCTTTTCCTTTTAGAGTTACCTTCTTAACCTCCTATGCTACCTTCTAGCAAATGATGGCATCATAAGACCAGATTATACCTGAGGGAGATGGACTCTGACCAAGCATGTAGTCGATATACATCCTCCAAAGTCCTGTAAAAGTCACCAGTTAATTGCTGCTTTCTTGTCATTGTAGAGAACATGGTTGTCTTGTCTTTTGTAGAAGGTATCGCCAATGTCTGCAGGAATGCTCTGAAATTCTGCTGTGGATGTCTGATTTAGAGATTAAATGTGAATGAGGCTGTCATATGAATACAAGATTTTTAAGTCATCTTCACATATTGTGCAGACTATTCTGCTTCAAGTAGTCTCTTTCAAGTAAATTCCATGAAATAAGTTCTATCCAACTTTAATGATACAAGATTACAGTCTGCCCCCAGTAAAAAAAAATAAAATAAAGAGAAATATTACTGGGAACAATGAAAGGAAAGCCTGGAAGGGAAGATTATCTGCCATTAGATTCTAAGTGTTTCAGATTGTGACTTGATACTTAACATGCAGTTGTCTACATTAGTAGGAACCCTGCAATTATAGGTTGATCAGCTAAAATATTTGTCTGTTTGTGCAACACAGAGATAAAACCAATGTTGTATACAGCAACAGATATTTAATAATGGCTTCATAATTGCTAAGGCTCCCTATAGTCAAGGTAGTCCTTTAGTGATAAATAAAATAGACACCAGAAAACATTATTAAAATAATTTAGGATGCAATAGTTATTTCTGATAACCTTGTTTGGTTTGCATGCACAGTAGCAGGCGTATGTGTATATATATATATTATATACAGAATTTACATTTTAGAGCAGTTTATGCTTTTCAGAAATTTTGAGCAGAAAGTACAGAGCATTCCCACACACTCCTCTCCGCACCCTCAGTTTCCTCTATTATTAGCATCTTACATTAGTATGGTACATTTGTTACAATTAATGCACCGATACTATACATTATTACTAACTAAAGTGCATAATTTACATTAGGGCTTACTCTTTGTGTTTCTTTGAGTTTTGCCTAATGCATAACGCATAATGCATAATGATATGTATCCTTTTCCAGAATGCCATATACAATCTTGTGCCACATAATGCTATTTCAGTCAACATCAGACTGCACATTCACCAATGGTAGTCCCATAAGATTATAATATTGCATTTTTCTATCTATTTCTATGTTTAAATCCACAAATACTTGCCACTGTATTACAGAAGTCTATAATATTCTGCACAATCACATTCTGTACAGTTTGCAGCCCGGTAGCAATAGGCCATACCATCTAACAGGTGTGTAGTAGGCTGTACCATCTAGGTTTGTGTAAGTTACTCCATGATGTTCACACAATAACTGACACATTTCTCAGAAGGTATCTCCATTGTTAAGCAACTCCTAACTGCATTTGTAATCATAGAGTATATAACCTTTTCAAATCGGCTTCGTTTTCACTTAGCAATACTGTGAATCTTCTTTTGACTTTAGTTTTATTGAAGACATGGGCTGCAGGAGACATGTGATAATAATATAAAGCAATTTTCAAAATTCATATGAATTATTCAGATAAATTTTAAAGAAATTTCACTGAGACACAGTTTCCAAACTCTCCTCAAGACCCAAGCTATTTATCTACACTTCTTTACCTTAGATATATTCCAGATGAATATTTTGATAAGTCCTCCCTTAAGATGACCTTTTAGGTGAGGTCTAAGTAGTGAATCTCTCCTAGATTCTATGACATGTAAACATCCATGTGAAATTCTAGAGCAGAGAAAGATCTATACATTTATAGTATTTATGCTCTCAATGATGTTACCCTAGGAGGCTGCAGATCAAATCCAGCCTGCTCTCTGTTTCTACAAGGCCCAGGACTGAGGATTCGTTTGTACCAATGAATATTTGCAATCAATTTGATGATAGGGAACATTAACTTTGAACTACAATCAAGTAAACTGTTACCTGCCCCAAAATAATCTCATCCCTTTCATCAGTAGGATGAACTTCTTCTTATTTAGTAGTTAGTATTTTAAAATATTATATTCAATTACTATATTTGAATTTCATCAATAACATTTTTGTAAAAATGTGCCTTCTTTCTTGCTATACAAGTGCCTATCCAATACCCTTAATTTACCTCTTGGTTCACAAAGCCTAGAATACTTATTCTCTAGTCCTTGACAGAAAATATTTGTCAGTCGTGGTCAAAACAGTCAATGTTCTTTAATGTTTTTTTCCTCTTCTCCTCATTTTTTCTTTTAGTATCTTTATGTTCTGGAAGACACAGTATGATCTAGTCTGTTAAGAAATGAGAAGGCTTGAAGAAGTCCACCCTTGGAAATTAAAAATGAAAGCTGTCTGCTAATCAAGTAAAAATCTAGAAAAGTGACCATAAGTGCTGCCAACTGAATGTTTTGAGGCTTTGGTAACTATAGAGATCGCTCTTTTATTTTGGTTATTATCATCTTTGCTTCCCATGTTGTAGTAGAAAAGGACTTTGAAGTCAGACAAAACTGCCTCCCACCAGCTTTTAGACTATCAAAAATTGCTTATCCTTCTTGCATTTCAGGGTTTTTTATTTTTATTTATTGATTCATTTGTATTCCATAAAAGGAGTTATTTCAGTGACTAGATGATACAATACTCTTATCACCAAAATAGAGGTTCATAACTCTGTGTAGTTAGAAAGCTAATTCCTAGGTCCTAGTAGGATTAAATGATGCTTTGTTCCTTCCAAGAGAATCGTGTGTGTGTGTGTGTGTGTGTGTGTGTGTGTGTGTGTGTGTGTGTGTGCATACATGCATGTGTATGTGCATGCACACTCAGAGGCAGAAAGAAAAAGAACTAGAAAAATGAATGCATTGTACCTTCCTGCTTGGAGGAGAACAAACTCACCAAGGGATGGATTGTAACAGCTCAGAAAAGGAAAGTCAGCAGTCAGGACACTTGCAGCAAGGAAGAAAGGTCTCTGAAGGGTAGTCAGGATGGAGACATGCTACATTCCACTCTCTCATTCTCCACCTGTTTCCTCCAACTACTCCTAATGCCACAGGATTCTATCACCAGCAAAGCTTGTGAGCCCCTTTAATTCCTTTCACTATTATAATACTAAGGCTAACACATGGCATCTATCTTGGAGGGAAAGACCTAAAGAACAGAGTCCAGAAAATGCTTAGTCCATGAGCATTTATTTGCAAGGCTCAGGCCAGTAACAGAATTTGAATTTTCAGGACTCTTGATAACATCACTTTTTTCATGACTGCTCTGATATTCTATCCTCCAGTATTCAGCATGGTGAGATTTGTATTAATACCCAGCAAGTGAACTGTCCTTGCTCTCCAGAAACAAGAATGTGTGACCTTTAATTCTTGTAGACATACAGAAAAGAATT
Organism: Carlito syrichta; assembly: GCF_000164805.1. Lineage (NCBI taxonomy): Eukaryota > Metazoa > Chordata > Mammalia > Primates > Tarsiidae > Carlito > Carlito syrichta. The sequence goes on from NW_007092582.1 coordinate 194,154, forward strand.
CATCTATGAGGTTTTTTCCAGAAAGATCCACACCTTGGATCAGGCATAGAATTCAATGCACTTAGAGTATAAAAATGAAAAGACTGAATCAGGGTTTGTTTTTGCCAAATAGAATATGGTTTCAAGGAGCTTCTGTCTTCTAATTCTATGCTTAAAGTTTTTTATGTCTGGTTTATGATCTTGGCTCCCTTCAACCCAAAAATGGCCTATTCAAGGACACCCGAGAGAAAAGCTATCTGTTCAAATAACCATCGTGCTGCTAAAGCACATGTTTTTCTGCAAGCATGTTGTTTTACTTCCTGTCATACTTCTAATGTGAAATTTATCAACAGAACAGAACTTGTTCAGTGAGGGGCTGCCCTGTTTTGTGAACAGCACTTCCTGGGTCATTGTCTTAAACACTTGGAAATACCTAAAACTGAACAGTTACGTTGTGCTCCATATGGCAATCTTAACCTATGCAACTTTCTTCCAAATACTGAGGATTAAATTTGCTGTTAAACACAGAGATTTTCAAAATTAGAGGGTAAGGGAAGGTAAATGGCAAGGAAATCACATTTTACATGCTTTTACTTACCAGAAAAATTGTCTGCTGTGGGCTTAACTGCTCCCCTCCCCCCCCAAAAAAGGAGAGAGAGAGACTGAGAGGGAGAGAAAGAGAGAGAGAGAGAGAGAGAGAATGAGAATTAAAATTTAAAAAAAGAAAATTAACAACTGGACTTTTGGGGCATCCAAAAGTCTTAGTGCAGTTTTAAGCATTAATAACTTGAGATGTATAAAAGGTATAAACTTAGGAAAGTATAATTTAAAAGTTCAGTTAGGTAAGTTTCTTTTATATTTATAGAGTTTTGTGATTCTTAAATAATAAACTTGCAATTTGAAGTTTTCGTTGCAGTTCATCTGAAGAAGCCAAATGTCAAATGCAAAAAAAAATTCAAATTAAAAAAACTGATATTAAAACTTGAAAAACCAAACTAATGTAAAAGAAATTTGCATAATTAAACATTCATATAATAGTGTTACAAATTTATACTCTTGTTGTTATTACAGCCTAAAATTACACAAAGATTTTTGTAATATCCTTAGTCAGTCTAAAAAGATTCAAGAAGGTTAGGCGTGGTGACTCACACCTGTAATGCCAGCACTTTGGGAGGCCAAGGCACGAGGATCACTTGAGACTAGGAGTTTGAGACCAGCCTGGGCAACAAGTGAGACCTTGTCCCTAAAAAAAAATAAAAAGAAAACTAGCCAGGCATGCTGGTACATGCCTGCAGTTCCAACTACGCAAAATGCTGAAGCAGGACGATGGCCTGAGGCCAAGAGGTTGAGGCTGTGGTGAGCCATGATCATTCCACTGCACTCCAGCCTGTGTGACAGAGTGAGACTCCAATTCAAAAAATACATATATATAAATATACATATTATATAATATATATGTTATAGATAAATATATATTTTTTTCAAAAAGCACAGCAGCATGCTATACAGTGCAATGTACTGGGACTTAAAAATGAATAGGAGTTTATCTTGCTTTTGAAAGGACTAAAATTATACAAAAGTATTTGAAAAGAGTACAATGAATACTGGGCTTGTGTAAGGCAGAATGTCATCAAAGAAGAAGTTTATGGATTATATAAGCTTCATATATCTTATGAAATACATGAAATTCTATGATAGAATTAGATTTTGGGGTTGGCAAATTTGTAATGGATTATATAACAGTACTGAGCTAGCTTGGATTTCTGTTTATTGCAATTGTTTATACAACATGATCTTTCAGGAGCAATATGGAATGTATGTACATGCATCGCATACATATACTGACACACAATCGTTTAACTGGAGGACCGCCTATTTAAAGTTTAATTATTATTTTAGTGAGGCAGTAAAGAAAGAAGCATGTAAACCACTAGCTTACGACAAGGCCAATGCCATGATTTTAAGGGCATCCTTTCAACCCATATTAACTCTGAGCCCTGGTGATCATTTACTCTGAATTCAAGTTATTAAAAGCATCTCCAATATAGAGTGCACATGATGTTTGTTTTTAATCATTGTGCATAATAGATTTCACATGGGGAAAATGTTGGCAAATATTTTATAGACTATAAAAATCTTGATAGTTGGATAAATGCTAGTTTGCCGCAATTTCCTTCTCATCCCTAAAAAAGCAGGGTTTTAAAGGCAATATTTTAATTTCCTGAGAATTCTTGCCGTGCTCTACATTTGAAATGGGATGAGAAATGCCACTTGTGATAACATTTTAATTTTAAACTTGGTAAGAGTTATGCCATTATAAAGGTAACCACCATAAACCTCATTTAAAAGATGCTTCACATCAGACAACGGGGGAGGAAAAAGAGACTAGATCGTAGTTTTAATGTCAAGCATCATTAAAATGTATTTGATGTTCACAGTAGACCTATAAGTTTCAGTTTGTGCCTGCATAAAACCAAAACACGTGGTCAATTTGTCGAATAGTCAAACTGCACACTGAATGTGTGTGGCCTATAAAGAGAAGGTCGCGTCTCGTTCATTTTTTTTTTTTTTTTGACTTGGAGTCTCATTCTGTTGCCCAGGCTGGAGTGCAGCGGCATGCTCATGGTCACTGCAGCCTCAACCTCTTGGGCTCAGACTATCCTTCCACCCCAACCTTCCAAGAAGTTGGAACTACAGGTGTGCATCACCACACCCAGCTAATTTTTTGATTTATTGTTGAGTCAAGGTCTCATTACGTTGCCCAGGCTGGTCTCGAACCCATAGGCTCAGGCCATCCTCTCGCCTGAGTCTCCTAAAGTGCTGGGATTACAGGCATGAGCCACCACACCTGGCTTGCATCCCCTTCCTAAGTAGTGCTTCAGTTTATTGTCATCCCTCTGTTCCAAGTGAACATCCTTCACTTCAATCACTCAGTTCCACCTCTAGGAAGAAATACAAGCTGTTTAGCTTAGCGTTGTCAGCTGCCCTTCCTGGGAAGCAGATTAGTATGTGGAAACATCATTAGGGTGGACTCTTGGGACCCATTTCTGTAGAAGGAATGGGACAGAAGCAGGATGGGGGAGAGGAAACTGCAATGCAGACTCAAGGGAAGTCTCAGTAGATGGGTTGACCTTTCAGAGCTATCCTGAGTTGCAGCCAAAAGGTCAAGGGCTCACCTCCAAAAGATGCATGATCTTGGGCAAGATGGCTCCCTTTAACTGAGGCAATCCCCAAATGAAGCTGACAGCTGAAGATTGTCTACCAGCCTCATTCTCAGCAGCTGGGAGATAACTCCTTTATTCCTAAAGGGGGGGTCTGTGCTCATCACAGCACCCACCACACACAACAAGCAAGGACATGTTGGCCACAAAATGCTCTTTTAGTTTACTTCTAATCACTTCTCTTTATAAATTCTCCTCTCTGACTAGAAAGAAATGAGAGAATCTCCGTTTCTCAAAACTAGGTCTGTGTAGTCTCAGAGGCTCTCACTTACCTGAGTTAGGCCATGTGCCCATCTCTGACCCAATCACAATTGCCAGGAGGGCATGCAATTCTCTCATTGGCCAGGCCTCAGTGACATAGTCCCAGGAGGAAAGAGGGTTCCACTCCAGGAGTTAGGTGAATGAACACCGGGCAACCAAAAAAGCAATATGTGCCCTCTACAGCTATTACTAGTCATAAGTTTTCCTCTTTTGTTTTTGCTCAAACCCTTTTCCCTCACTGGAGCGCTCTTCCCAGGCCCTGGTATGTGGCAGACACTTAAGCTGTCTGTTCACACTCTGCTCAGACTTGCAGGCATACAGCCCTCTGAGGGGTCATGGCCAAGGTGCACAGGAAACCCACCCAGGAGCTGCATTCAAACTGCAATTATGCTGCTAAGGCAGGGCCGGCAGAGTTCCCAGGCAGCTCTGGGGTGGAACAATGACCGGCTGTCCACAGCTGTGCAGACAACTGGAGACCGGGAAAAGGGGTAAGGGGAGCAGAGACAAGGCAGGTGGTGGCTTTTATCTCCTCTACGCATGGCCGAGCCCATTACCTACTGGCTCAATATGACAGAGCTAACTCTGCTTTCCTATTCAGATGGGAGGAGAAAAATCAACGGAGTAAAGAGACTTCAACAACTGGCTGTATCAAATTTTTAAAAGTTTACTTCTTCCTACCAGCTCCAGATGCCTTTAGAACGACCCAGCTGTTGATATAGGGGCTCTGTGGTTTTCCCCAGCACCCTATTATTTTCATGCTTGGACCCCCAAATTATGTCAGAGGTGTTTTCTCTGTTCTAGGTAATTTGCTTGAATGAGCTATTTACTGTAGCTTGGTGCTGGATGTTCATTTACTCACAGACACTTTAAACTAAAACAAACAGCCACAATGCAGACTATTGTTATCCAGCTCAGAGAAAGGGAGAAATCTGACTGACTGCATACAGGACTTCAGTGGTCTTACCTTTTTATTGTTAGTGTCAAACTTTCACTGTATTCATGATGGTTTGCCATAATTGATGTTTTCCTTGCTTAGTTCCCGCCTCCCAATTAAGAATTATGACAAAATATTTTGAAATTCAGTCAAGTGATCGTGAATCTGTGAGGTTCATCTGGGAAGCAAGTAAGAAAAATCCAACCCAAATTGACTTAAATAATAAAAAAGAATCTACTATTTGATATAACAATAATATCCAGATAGCAGTGGTTACAGTAATGACCAATTATTGTAATTGTTTGTTTATTTGTTTATATTTCCATCTCCCCTCTCTGCCTTCTGCTTTATCTGATTTATGCTACTGTTAGTGTCCTTTGGGTCACAGTATGAGTGTCAACAGTATACAGGGCTCTAAACTTCTTCGTTCATAATCATAGGTGCAGGCCAGAGTCTAGAAAAAGGCTACCCAAAGCCCTGAAGTTCTCTTGTTAAAAACACACAACCAACACTGAGTCAGAAACACTATGTCCCAGGGGATAGGATATTATGATTAGCTTAGACACATCCATGCCTCATACTGCAGCTTAGGATGGCCAATTTGACACAAAACACGTGGCTGAGAATGGAAATACGGGGATTCCCAAATGAAATTCTGGATGATGTCATCATAAAAAAAAGCTTCTTCTATGAAAGACTAAGTCATGAGAGAGTTGATGGCCTGAGTACTGACTCCATGAGCCATAGTGTCTGCACCCTTCTGGAAGAACAGAGCTTCACATTTCCCAGTGATGAAATCATGACCAGGGAAAGGGGCTAGTAGAACTTGGGGAAACAGAGCCATGAGTTCATTTCACATCACTGGACCTTACAGGTGTAAGCTACAATACACCCTTATTGAATAAGAAAGACCGAGGCTTATCTATTTATCTAGGAAAGTCATTATGGTCCAAAAATATCAGTTAAAAAGACAAAGATGACATTTTTTTTTTTTTTTTGAGTTGGAGTCTCACTCTGTCGCCCAGACTGCAGTGCAGCGGCGGCCCCCGGCCACCGCAGCCTCGACCTGCTGGGCTCCGGCGATCCTTCCGCCTCAGCCTTCCAAGTAGCCGGAATTACAGGCGCACGCTACCACGTCCGGCTAATTTTTTTATTTTGTTGTAGAGATGAGGTCTCGCTGGCCAGGTGGGTCTCGAACCCACGGGCTCAGGCAATCCACTCACCTCAGCCTCCCAAAGGCGCGGGATTACAGGCTGACCCATCGAGCCTGGCTAAAGATGACATTTAATAAGAGTCTCTGGTGCTCACGAGCACTCTCTCTCCCTCTCATCCCTTATTCCAATCTCTCTATCTTTCCCTCTCTCCCTCCCACCACAGAGGAAATCCATTGTAAGACTTCACTGAAGACTTCACCGAACAGCAAAATTACTGACCCCAAATGACACACTATCACAGATCAGAAAGTGGTGTCGACTCAAAGGTGGGCAGAAGAGTCAAGAGGTCTATGGACAAGCCACACGTGCTTCTCCATCACTCCTCTAGAGAGAGCATAGGTCAAAGGGCTCACCTTGAACATGAATCCATTTTGGATCTGTCTGCCACACAAGAAACTACCTGTCACTAGCATCAAACAGCATTGCTTCTTTCTAAGATTATACTTGGTAGTTGTAGTCCTCAGCATGCTTTGAGGATGTCACTCCAAAATAAGTGAAGTCAGGTTCACTCAATGACTCTGGAGGAAACATGAGAGAAACACATCTAAAATGGGCATTTCCAACCCATCGTGCTGTTAGGTGTGAACTTCTAAGAGCTCCCAAAACAAGCAAGATATTGGCAGAAACAGCACCAGATTCACTGATGCACGTTTTTAAAAAAAACAACACGAGGCTGGATGCAGAGGCTCATGCCTATCATCCCAGTACTTTGGAAAGACAAGGTAGCAAGACCTCTTGAGCCCAAGAGTTCAAGACCAGACTGAGCAACATAATGGGACTCATCTCTACAGGTAAAAAAAAAATTTTAAGTAGTCAGATGTGGTGACTCACACTAGCCCAGGAGTTTGAGGCTGCAGTGAGCTATGATTGCACCACTGCACAGCAGCTTGGTGACAGAGACCCTGTCTCTAAATATAAAATAAACAACACAAAACCACTATAACCCTGAGGGTAATGTACTTGCTGGTTATTATATATTTGCTTTCTTTGTGTTACTAAGTGAAACATATTTATAAAAACCAAAAACAGTGGGTATATTAACTAATAGATATTTCATAGACTAATAGGAATATACACAGTGTTTAAGAAATACCCAAAGGCTAAATAGAAGAATCATTCTGTCCTCAAATCTTGTGTTGATACAGGTAGACTTCATGCTAATCACTGTTTAAGTTATTTGTTCTCATCTGACTGCATTTATCTATAATCATAAAATTAAATGACATTTGTTTCAGAAGTACATATTTTTGCTATGGTGATCTTGGGACTACAATTCGCTTTTCAAATAAAGGATAATGTGCAACTACTTAGATGCGTTCTGGGGCTGTGTACTTCTGCTGTAGTGGAAGGGACCAAGGTGACTCAGTAGACATTGTAAGGGATGTCTTTGAATAACGTGTCTTTCCCTAAATGGCAGCATGGGGCATTACACTTTTGGCTGGCACTGATGTTTTAAAATGAGGATCTACACAGGGTAGTGAAGAAAGGCAATACTTTCTGTTTTAGTTAGCCTTGCAAGGAATTCAAAGCTCATACTTCCAATTTTCTTTTTCTTCTTTCTACTTTCGCCTTTGCCATCCCTGCCTGCCATTACAGTATTCCCCCTCAACAATGTGGCGAGTTTCTATAGAGGAACATGTTGTCTTTGGATTTATAAATGTTTGAACTCTCCAATCTTAGAGCAAAAGCGTCAATTGAGCTGTTTTCATAAAGCTGAGGTTAAAACAACAAAGGAAACATAATCTTGCCAATAACATGAGAACTAGACACCTTATATATTGGGGAAAGAAGAGTGAATAAAGCGCTTGCTTCTAAGTTGCAACTCATTTGGAAGTCAGAAAATAAATTTTCAGGAAACAGTTCATAACTAAACTGAAACAATGTATTCAGTGTAAGAAAAATAGGCAGTGGGTGAGATCTCTGTGGCTCTACAGGTGGAAAAAAATGTGGAAAAATTAAAGTGGGGAGGAGTTTTCTTTTTTTTATCTTCTACCTCAAGTAATACATTTCTTAAAATCAGGGGGGAAATGTGGCTTGATTATAATAAAAACCCAAAAGGGATATTTAATCTCATGCTACAGTTTTGCTCAAAAGGACAGAAAGTGGTCTCTGTAGAAATTTTGGGCAATAATGAATAATTCTTATAATCAGACCTCTTTCCTCTGAGTCCAGAACAGCAAGTGTGAGAAGACACACACCTGTGGTGATGATGGGTTTCCTTCTTCTCTCTCCTCATTAGTGTGAAAAGTTGATAAGAGGGGCTAGAAGGCACCTAAGGAGCTTCCATAATCCCACAGCAATCTATGGGAGGGTTTTATAAATCTTATATAATGTCATGATGACAGATTTTGCCAGGAACTCTGTATGTTTCAGGCTTCTTTGGGGAAGGATCAACTTAAGGGGCATATTTTAAAACTTGTCTTGGTAAAGGGTCTGAAGACCCAAGATCAGACTCACCTAGGCTGTCCCCAGTGACCCAGGCCGACATTCATAATGAATGGACCAGGAGACAGAGAAGCTGGGTACAATTGCTGTTTTTTTCCTGAGACAAAGCACCTCCTTTTGTGCTGGATCTGTGCAACCAGCATCTGCAGCAAGGATCCAGCTGACTCACATGCGATCATTGTTTCATCAAAGTCCACCCTGCTGAACCCCACCGGGTTCTCCTGTTTCTCTGAGTGGAGACAGCCAATTACACATAACGACTACATTTTCTGGCAGAATCAGGCTTTTGCTCTTAAGCCTTCCAATTCCTCCTCCACTAAACAGACCCAGAAAAAGAAAAGGGAAAAAAAAATTCCATCTAACCATGACGCAAAGCATCTAAACCTTTTTTTTTAAGTAAATGAGCTATGTTATAGCTACTTTAATAAGGTGATCATGAGCCTGGTTTATTAAAAAAAAATTGACACACAAGCTGGCTTCAGTCATGCCATGCCATCCACTTTAAGCACATATATTTTACTAATTGAGCTACATGTCTGTGGTTTATGTCAACTCTCTCTCCCCTGTTATATTAGGGGAGAGGTGATCCTCATTCTCAGCAGCAAAGAGCCTCTAGCACTTAAATTTTCTCAGGCTAATGATATGGTTATCTGCATGCATGTCCATTTTTCCCACTAAAGTTTAGGTTTCTCAAGAACATGCAGCAATGATTAGGGCATCTTTGTTCCCCTCTTCCTTCTTCTCTCCCATAAACACCCCACACAAGGTTCTGTACACAGTCCATGCTCAATAAATACCTGCTGAAATGACTTATCAGCATTGTTGTTACTTAAAGATATATGTCGAAGTACTAACCCCCAGTAACTCAGAAAGTGCTGTATTTGAAGATAGGCTCTTTGCAGATGGGATCTTTGGCTGGGTTTTAATCATAGTTTTTCTAACTGGTCAAGTAACAAAAAACCTGATGGTTAATGATACTGTCAAAGAGATGCAGAACAGATTAGTGGAATGAATACGGGTTTTATAGGCAGAGCTGTGACTGTCAATTAGTAGCTATGAGGCACTAGTCATGGGCTTCTTAGGCTTCAATTTCAATGTTTTAAGACCCTTCCTATTCTACACAATTGTGTTGAGAATTTTCTCAGTTTAATGAACAAAGTTTAAGAGAGAATTAAAAAATGATGCATACCATGTTTTATTGCTTCTAAGATACACTTTAAAGAAACAGTAAAATAGCATTATCTTCATTATCCTGTAAGAGTCTAAATATTCTTACAACTGGTCAGTGGAATATGTTATATAACAAACATTTTATTTTAACTCAAGACATAATAGCACATTGAGTCACCCATTTACTTTTATAGAGAGAAAGCCCATTCTTTTCTAGGTGGATTTGCTCAGGAGTTTGACACTCAGCATCAACCCCAGAGCTTTTCCAGTGTGCCCTCCTGGACTGCAGAGGATGGACAGCAAAAACCTCCAGATGCTAGAGACCTCCTTAGAGTTAGGATTCTGAATGCAAATTGGGTTTCCCAATAGAAACTACCTACAAGGTGGAAGAATGGAGGAACAGAAGTCCTTGACTGTAACAGGCAAGCATGGTCCTGGAAATACTAAGGTTTCCTAAAGCAACATCCCTAAGAGTATGAAAGGGCAGCTGTGGTGGGGGAACTAGAGGCCCCCTGATTCTCCAGGGTCAAGACCATGATAAGGTGACAGCTCCCCCGGTGGGTCAGTTCCTGAGTATGTTCTGGGAGTCACTCCTGAGAGGCCAGACAAGAACCCCATCCTCCTGCCCCTTTTTGCTGTATTCTGAGCACCTAATCACCTGTATTAAATCTGCTTGAACTTGAAATACCTAAAGTGGTTTCTGTTTCCTGTACCTGAACCTTGAAAGATATAGACCACCAGCTGGAGTTCCAAGCTCTCATTCCTGCACTAACCTCACTTATAATGCATTATGACAATTTCTAGTTTCTAACGTTGACCGAGAGAGAGTATAATGTATGCCAAGTCAACCTGAGTACAGAATTCTTCTAGGCCTATAGGATTTTATCCTCTACAGGGATCTCACCCAAGTTCCTTTGACAGATGTTTTATGTTTGTTTGATTTTTAGCAACTAGCTTTTCTCAGAATTTTGCAAAGCTTTAGACTTTATTTTTACAGAAAATATGTCTCTTTTTGTTCACATAATGTTGAATCAAATTATTCAACTTTAGTTGACATAAACAGGTTTGAGAGCATATCGGTTCATAAAAAGTGCATACCTCAGTCAGTGGGGGTGAATAACTCAGACTTTTTTCTAAAGAGTAGCCAGCCAGCCCAAGAGTAGTGTGCAGTGATCAGAGAGCAGACATTTCACAGCGAGAATGGAAGACCCAACTCATCTGTTGATACTCATTTGGGGTGATCATTTCCAAAGCTTCTACTGAACTTTTTTTTTTGAGTTGGAGTCTCACTCTGTCGCCCAGGCTGGAGTACAGTGGCACACTTACAGCTACCACAACCTTGATCTGCTGGGCTCAGGTGATCCTTCCACCTTAGCCTTCCCAGTAGCTGTAACTACAGGTGTGCATCACCTCACCCAGCTAATTTTTTATTTACTGTGGAGATGAGGTCCCGCCAAATTGCTCAGGCTGAACTCGAACCCCTGGGCTCAGGCAATACTCTCGCCTCCACCTCCCAAAGTGCTGGGATTACAAGCATGAGGCACACTACCCGGCTTACTGAACATATCTTACAGTTTTGTTTTGTATTTTATTTGTAGTCATGTGTTTTTCAGCTTTGGGGTATAACTGATAAATAAAAAATACATATAGTCAAGGTATACAGCATGGTGTTTTGACATATACATATGGGGGAACCCCCCAAAAACCCAGAATTATCTTTTGGAAGGTGGGCCCCTTGTAGGACTGGTTTCTACTCTAAGTGTTCTAGGAACTCATTGACATCAGTGTACCATCTAGTGTTGCTGTGAGAGGCTGCATTCAGTTTCAGTGGATTTTTTTTTTTTTTTTGAGATTCTTTCAACACGTTTGCCCATTTCATGATGGGTGATTTATGAGTGCACCTGCCCATACCACATTGAGTGTTCAGCAGTTTTTGACCAAAAACAGCATGATGCCTGTGTCCCACCCTCCATAGTCACCCAATCTTACCCCAATCAACTTTTGTTGTTTCCCTGGATGAAAAAAATCCTCAAAGGGAAACATTTTATTGATGTGGAAGAAGTGAAACGAAAATGGCAGGGGCACTAAAGTCATCAAAATCGACAAGGTCAAAAACTGTTTTGAGCAGTGGAAAAAGCATCTCAACAGGTGTATTTTATCAAATGGAGACAACTTTGAAGGTGACTAAAGCTTAAACATGTATAAGAATAAATACATGGCCAGGTGTGGTGCCTCAAGCCTATAATCCCAGAACTTGGGGAGGCAGAGGCAAGAGGATTGCCTGAGCCCAGGGGTTCAAGACCCCAGCCTGGGCAACTTGGCAAGACCTTGTCTCTATAATAAATCAAAAATTAGCCTGGCATGGTGGCGTGCACCTATGTTTCCAGCTACTTGGAAGGTTGAGGTGGAAGGATCACCTATGCCCAGCAGGTTGAGGCTGTGATGGCCGTGAGCATGCCACTGCACTCCAGCCTGGGTGACAGAGTGAGACTCCAACTCAAAAAAAAAAAAAAAAAAAAAAAGAGGAGTAAATACACATTTGTAAATAAATAAATTCTGGGTTTTGTAGGGTCTCTCCTCATATACATTTTGAAATGATTACCAAAATCAAGCTAGTTAACATATCTATCACCTCAGTTTCCCTCATTTTTGTGGTGAGAATAAATATATTCTCTTAGCAAATTGCAAGTACATAACGTGTTTTTCTTAACTATAGTCACCATGCTGTAAATTAGGTCTACAGAATGCATAAATGCAAGTCTGTTCCCTTTGACCAGCATCTCTCTATTTGCCCCTCCCCACCATCTCGTGACCACCCTTCTGCTCTCTGTTTCAATGAGTTATACTTCTTCTTTAGATTCCACATATAAGTGAGCTCATGCAGTGCTTATCTTTCTGGGGCTGCCTTATTTCACTTAGCGTAATGCCCTCAAGGTTTCCCATGTTGTTGTAAGTGACAAGAATTCCTTCTTTTTTAAAGCTGAATAATTTTCTATTATATATGTGTCACATATACATACACATATATATTAATATATGTATATATAGGTGTGTGTGTATATATATATATACACACATACATCTATATAATATATTTATATGTGTGTATATGTATGTGTTTTTAATGAGGACAGGACATAACTAGTGCAGTGTCCAGAAGATAACAGGCATGTAAGAATACAACTATCATGTTTATTAAAATAAAGAATTGGCCGGGCTCGGTGGCTCAGCCTGTAATCCCAGAGCTTTGGGAGGCCAAGGTGAGTGGATTGCCTGAGCTTGCGGGTTCGAGACCCGCCTGGGCAACTTGGCAAGAGCTCATCTCTACAATAAATCAAAAAATTAGCCAGGCTTGGTAGCGCGCACCTGTAGTTCCAGCTACTTGGAAGGCTGAGGCGGAAGGATCGCCAGAGCCCAGCAGGTCGAGGTTGCGGTGGCCCCGAGTGGCCACGAGTGGCCACTGCACTCCAGTCTGGGCGACAGAGTGAGACTCCAACTCAAAAAAGTAAATAAATAAATAAAATAAAATAAATAAAGAATTTAGGCTAGAGATGGTACGCATGATTTCTGCATTACAAAAGTTTATGTAATTGCACGATTCCAAGTTATTTTAATCAAGTCCTAGAGGTAAAATCAAGCTCTTTAAATCAAGTATCATTCAGGGAAGGTTTACACAATTAATATCCAAAACACTGAAGTTCAACAAGGAGCCAGCCAGTTACCCAGAAGGAATTAAAGCTTGGTAGGGTGGTTTGACTGAGGCAACGTCAAAATACTGAGACTCTCTGAGGGCTAGGATGGCTCCACCGTTTGAGAGCCACAACAGGAGGGGCCCATGAGTAAATCCTGGTAGAAGCCCACGTAGCACCTAAAGATGGAAGAGTTGCCATATGGGGGATAAAGGACATGAACTTTGATTGTTGCCGCAGAGCAAACTATGGGCCATGGGAGTGCAGCTTTAATGCTGACCAAAGTTTATTCCTTGAAAATTAAAATGTATGGTATGCGCAATAGCTCTACCACAACAAGAATATTAGATTAAGTAGAACATACCATTCCTTGGCTATGTCAGATAAGCTGGCATCTACTGCTCTTGCATTCATGAGCTCCCACTTGAACAAGTCTGTACACAAGACATTTGGAAGTTTCCATGAAACAAACAGATGCCTTGGGCTTTTGCAGGTGAATGTAATCGTTACCATATTATTACAGTGATGAAAGACATGCTAAAAAATTGTATTCTTTAAGGCCAACCACAGTGATAGGAAATTCCAGTCTCTCCTATTCTGTCAATAACACCTGCCATCAAATACTGAGGGGTTTATTTTTGGTACAAGTTTTTTCAACAATTGTTTTTATGTTTGAAGGTGATGATTTTATTTAGCAAAACAGCCAAGAGGTCTTTGGATCTTCCCATCTCATTAGTACAACCGATACTTCATTACATCATTCATATCTAGATTTTTATCACAAATGAATACACTGTTCTTCCACCTAGAAAGACAAAATAACTTTCAGAAAGCAATTCTCAACTTCCTCCTTATTCCTCACAATATTCTGACCTTGAAGAAACTGCCTGAAGGGAAGTTTTGAGGATGCATAGAACTCAAATACTCCCTCCTTCAGGTCTACCAAATTTTACACAACAGAGTGAATGCTTATAAGGACATTCACAGAACTTGAATGTTTGGACCTTTACCACCTACATTGATGAATAAATTTCACATAACACTAAACAGTTCGAATAGTAATTCACTCAGCATTCCAAGAGCATGTAGTTTCCATTTTTATTGCAGTCAAAGAGTTCTAGAATCGAAGACAGTCTATTCACTTAAGTGCCTTCTTTTTGTCTGTACCAGTTTGCAGGTAGAAAAACATGTGGATGTTGCTGTTACTTAACATGCAGCTAAAGTAAGAAGATAGTTTTTAGTGGCAAAATAAATAAAATAGGATATTAATAAATGTGTGTTTGTGTGTAGATAGATAGCTAGATATGGTAGTATACCCATTTAAAATAAATAACCCTGAGTAGTTAGTGTAATTAAAGTTATGCTTAAAAAGGGTGTTGAAATTATCAGTCAATAAGAGTTCCTCAGTAAATCTCTATGACAATACTTCCTTTAGAAGTCGGCTAACTACTTGTTTCTGCTTCTTGTGACTTGGTTAAGGTATAGTCCAGCTAGGTGGGACATATTTATACAATGTAAAGAGGAGCTAACTATTTCCCAGTTATTTCCTGTGTCAGGAAAAATGTCAACAAGTTTTCTATCCTGTGAGATCTACCATACTAATTAATTGTTTTTGTTATTGGAGTCTAATGATTTGTTTAATAACAAATCTAATTATATGTTTCTTTTTCCAAACCCGGGGATGCTTGGCAATATAAAATGTTTTTGATTTTTGTAACCCTAGTAACTCACACTGCACAAGGGGCCTATGAGGCTCTTAATAAATGCTATCGTATGAGTGAATAAAGACATGGAAATGCATGCAGCTCTTAGTGTTGATTCATATACTTTTTATATACATTGTGTCTTTTTCCCCTGACTACATTGGAAAGCTCAGGTTCACAGGTCCATGCCAAAAATAACACTTAGAAGCATCTTGTTTGACCCATAGTGTTAGCAATACAGTATGTGTTTGTTACTTTCTAGTAGAACTAGCTTTGAAATTGTAAGATTTCATTTTTTTTTTAAGGGAGAGATATTTCAGGTTTCTTCTGAAAATTAAAGATTTGACAACAGTGTGCCCAAATTTCTGCATGGCTACAATCTGCGGGAGTGGAGTGGAACCTATCTTGTTCAGAAGATTCCAGTTTAATACTTTCTATTGTCTTCAGGACACTGAGGCAAATTATCAGGTTCCATTTATCATGGCAGTTTCTTTTGTTTTGTTTTTCCCTTTTTAATACTGTGATTGCTTTGCTGATTTAGGGCATCTCACTGGTCCCTCACAGGCATTTGAATCCACCTACACTAAATCTAGCTTTTTTCCATTTCTGTGTCTAGTATCAGGTTGAGTACGCAGCAGGTACTCAGTAAATTCTGGAGGACTGTGATATGGTCATTGATCATAATAATATGAAAACCAATCAAAAGGTAACATGTTCTAAACACCATCATCAATCCTCAAAAAATAAATCTCACTAGAAAACTAGCAGTTTAGATGTTTAAACATTTGTCTTCAAATTAATTTAGGCAAACTGAAACCAGAAAAAGTATACTGCATTGCACTACAAGCCAATGGCAAAATAATAAAATACATTATAAATACATTTTAATAAGCAATAATTAAACTCCTGGAGTCTGATTCTGGGATTTGACCATTTGACCTTTAAATTTCAGCGAATACCTGGGCAGAGGTCATCTCTTCATCAAAAGTAAACAACAATTATGACAGAGCAGAGTCCTGTGCTATTCTTTTTTTTTTTTTTTTAATCCCTCAGAGACTCTCAAAAGGAAGAAGAAAATTGGAGGCCTGGATACTCAGTCCCCAAGTAATTGGGTGTTGAGTGGACTGCCCTTGGACAAAAGCTATTTCAGAAGTGATCTGGTAGTTTATCAAATGAACATTTCCACACTGACAGCTGGAGTACTAGGCGTGTTCTGGGTCCTTCTGTTTCCCAAACAGTCATTTTCTATCACTTTTGAGACATTTTACCTGCTATCATTCTAACCTTCTCTGTCCAGACCCCTGTCATTATTCTTCAGATCACAGGTGCAGAGGATTTTGTAATCAACAGCATCTACCAGACTTTTCATGTCTTCTTACTCTATAATAATTTTTACTAGCTTCCGATAAAGGGAAAATCATGATATGATACAGTGGAAGCAAGGATTGGGACTGTTTAGTAGCACACAAGTTTGTCAGCAAAACATAGCCTAAATCAAAATATTTTAATGAATGATTACTTTTTTTGAAATCATTAATGTATTACACACTTGTAGTAAAGTACAAAGAATAAGCTATGTATGTCAAGTTTTATATTAAATTATATCAAATTTTTATATTTTGCCATATTGGCTTCAGAAATTTTTACTGAAGTATATATAACACACATACAACACAGTGGACCAATCTCACATTGTATGACTAGATAAACTTGTGTGCAATGAACACTTTAATATATCTACCTCTTGGATCGAGTTATAAAATATTACCAGAAGACTGGGCTCAGTGGCTCACACTTATAATCCCAACACTTTGGGATTTGGGAGGCTGAGGCAAGAGGATTGCCTGAGCCCATGGGTTTGAGACTAGCCTGGGCAACTTGGCAAGAACTCATCTCTACAATAAATCAAAGAATTAGCCAGGTGTGATGGTGTGTGCCTGTAGTTCCAGCTATAGAAGGCTGAGGTAGAAGGATCACCTGAGTCCAGCAGGTCAAGGCTGCAGAGGCCATGAGTGTGCCACTGCACTCTAGCCTGGGTGACAGAGCTAGACTCCAACTCAAAAAAAAAAAAAAAAAATTACCAGAATTTTAGATACTCAGTCCAAGTTATTTATAATAGATCTTGATTTTTAGTAGTACAAGTCCATCAGATTTGTTCTTCTAAACTGTCTTCTCAATCCTCAGCCCCTGCATTTCCATGTAACATTTAGACTTGCCTGCTCCCACCTCACACACATACACGAAGTTGCCAGAATTTTTATTGCATTGAAGATCACCTGTGTTAAATTTCTCTGCCATGTGTTTGTTTTCTATGTCATCAATTTTTTCTCTTATCTTTATTATTACTTTTCTTCTACTTTTGCTGTAATTTTTTTTCTTGCTTCTTGAGCTAAAAGCTTGGATCATGGATTTGCAGCTTTCCCTACTTTCTCATACACGCATTTTAAGGCTATAAATTTCCCTCTGAGCACATATTCAACTGCACCACATATGTTTGGATATGTAATATTTGTATTATTTATTTCAAGATATTTTATAATGTTCATTATGATATTTTTAAATGCATGGGTTATTAGGTCATTTCTTAATTTCTAACAATCTAGATACATTTAAATTAATATTTTGTTACTATTTGGCTTAACTTCATAAAAGAAAATACCCTATATAAAATTTTCAAGTATTACATGCATGTGAATTTAACTCTTAGAAATTTAATGAGCTTTACATATGACTATTCTTATTTTTTCAATTAGGCATTCATCTTGTGTCTAGATTCTTGTATATAAAATAGTTTGAAAAAACTTTAATTCTTTGTATAACTTATCAAATGATGAGTCTTCCATCTCTCTACAAGTTTTATTTGTAAATATGAATCCAGCCGGGCTTGGTGGCTCAGCCTGTAATCCTGCACTTTGGGAAGCTGAGATGAGTGGATTGCCTGGGCCCACGGGCTTGAGACCCGCCTGGGCAACTTGGCGAGACCTCATTTCTACAATATATCAAAAAATCAGCTGGGTGTGGAAGCGCATGCCAGTAATTCCAGCTACTCAGAAGGCTGAGGCAGAAGGAACACCAGAGCCCAGCAGGTCGAGGCTGCAGTGGCCGAGAGCGGCCACTGCACTCCAGTCTGGGTGACAGAGTGAGACTCCAACTCAAAAAATAAATAAATAAATAAATATGAATCCATGTAATGGGTAAAGCCCAAACAAAAATGAAATGATACATTTCATATTTTACCTGTAAAATTATTCTGCAACTAGAAACTCATTTATCAAATGTGTCCTACGTATACAGCTGGATACACAGTATATGTTAAAAAGAAAACAAATAAATATTATGATATCATATTTAAATTAATTGGATTCTTTTTATTGTTAGAATTCCTATTTGAAAAAAGAAAAACCAACTCTAAGTCATAATGAAATACATTATGTGGGATTACTAATTACTAGATTTATTGCCTAGAAAGTCTATAATAGTGGTAAAATAATTGAGCCAATGGCATTTTGGTACCAAGTTCAAATTATGAAAACAGCCATACATAGATCAATGAGAGACACTGGTGTTCTGGTTTTTCTCTGTTCCTCCATAATCATTTCCATCCTTTCCTGGCCTGCTTTTTGCCTGGGGAGGTTCCAACCTACTCCCTTGCCTTCTGCCTTCCTGAGGTGAGTGCAACAAGAAGAGGGCAGAGTAGAACAAACAGGTGGGGGGGAAATAGATCAACAGTGTGTTTCCTCCCTGAACTCACCCTTTCCTCACTGATTTTGAAGGCAGTAGCTCTTGCTAGGCATTTCTTCTTCTGCTTGCAGAAAGTCCTGAATTCTTTCATTTGTTGTTATTCCTTTAATGAAGTGCCAACTATGTTCAGGTAATATGCTAAGTGCTATATGGCTAAGTGATAAGAAAAAGAATATTATATGTATCTGTGCACATGTATATTGCATGCATGTATATAGGTACATATATGCATACATGTATGCATATATGTGTAAGAATAAGTGTGTATATTATCTTATTTAACTTCTAAAACAACTTTTGAATCATCTTCCCCTACTTACAGGAGAGGAAGATCATACCTGATGCCTTCTTAAAGTTTCAACATGAGAGTTTTATTTTCTCTAAAAATGTATGTTTCATTAAACTTTGAAGATTAAATCATATTTTAATCACATTGAAAGCCAACTTACCTTTAAAAATATATCTAAGAATATGCTGGATCTTGGATAAGGCAAATAATTCTTTCATAACGATTAATTATACCCTAATTTATCTGTTTTTAAAACTAAGATTTGTGTATTCAACTTTTCTTTCAGATTTTGCAGTTCAACCTTTACAAATAATATATCTTACTAAGCCTTCACTTCAGCTGTCAGTTAAGAAATAAGTCTTCGAGTGTCTACAGACTAGAGAATTTAGTCATTTTTTTACAGGTGATTTTCATTGCTTCAGACTTTTTTCTTTTTAATATTATAACATTTATTTTCTATTATCTAGGCAGCATGACAGTAAATCTGTGAAGTTTAGGCACAATAGGAACAGAAATTAACTTTTAGCTTATAATTTTATTATCTAACTTAGATTACAAGATATTTTTGTGAGACATGAATTTTTCTGATCAGTATCATATATTATAAAGACACGGAAAAGGTGATCTTATTTATTGCACAGGACGTAGTACTCATAGTTAGATGTTCATTGGTTGTGATGAAAAGTTTACCCCAAAAGTTTACCCCAGGGGCACACTTCCAAGAAATCTGAGGGCAGTTGACCTAAATATGGTAGCAAAGACCCCTCCATCATACAATTTTTGTTTTAAAAAAAGTTACCATAGCAGATAACATCTGGTTGCATGTAATCTGAATTCATCTGAAATCCCAATGTAAACAAGTTCACCAATAGCAAGGGGCAGTTAAACATTCCACTGGCTTTAGATAATTGAAACCATCTTCTAAAAAATTACCTTCAATTACTGGACTCCAGGAAAGAAGCAGACAGCTTCTGGCAAAGTACCAGAAAGGGTGAGGGAAGGAGGAGAGAGGGAGACAGAGAGAGAGAGAGAGAGAGAGAACACAATCTATCTTCCAGAACACAATGGAAGATCATCAAATATTCTATTGTATTTGTAAGATAGGATGGTTAATGTCATGCCCACCCAAAATATATTTTTAGTGGGAACACAGAATTAAAGCCTATAAAGCTATTGTCGTGTGCTTTTATTTCAGATTCTTGCTTTCAGCAATAATATCTCTAAAACAACATAGGCAGAAAGACTTCTAAAATCTGATTTTCCAAACAAATTCAAAGAATGAACTTCCCGATTTCCAGCTTCTTAACATTTTTTCATTTCTTGTAACTTGCAAGTATACATGTGAACCATTATTTATAAATATTTAGCTATATACATTTAGCTTTGAATTTATAAACTAGATTCATGTATAAAATGCTAAATTCTTCTAGTTTATAACACATATTGCATTAATGGTATTACAGCCTACTTATGAAAGGAATATTAAATCATTTCATCTTTTTAAAGTCTTTTCCATTATCATCTCATCTCTGGAAATGGTGAGACAAAAAAAATCACCTAAATTCTCTTACATCTTAAAAGCTGTATCACATTACTTTGGATTAATTATATATGGTAACAGTCAACTAGTCAACCCCTAATGTCAACCTACTGCATTAGTATATTATCAACGATAATACAGTTTTGATGGTAATTTGAACCATCTGCAAACAAAAATACATCAAAGCAATTGAATTTTTTTGCTATACAATCAAGTCAGCTTCTAACTGAAATATAAGAACAATCTGCATTTTAACTATCTTCTAGAAAGATGTGTTACAACACCTACAGTCTACAGAGACACCATTGTGTTTTATTTACTTGGTGAGCAAGCACATTAAATCAGTTCTAACACAATGCTGCAGTCTTGCTATGAAGAATGTTGTAGATAGGAAATTTATACTTTAAGAAGAGATTTTACTTTAGAAAAGTGATCCTGAAGTCACTTACCCGAAAGAAATGAGTTATATTCTGTACTACATAGCCTCAGATAAGTACGGGATTAAAAAAATAATAATGATAATAACTTCCATATTTAACACAGTTCTTACCATAATTTGTAATTATGTATACATATATGTATTAACACCTATCTCTATCCTGTCTACCCACTACCCAGCCAATATGACAGGAATCATGAGTGCTTTGTGTATAGGACATTCAGTATCAACGTGCTTGACACCTAATAGGAGCTCAATAAATGTGTTATGGATGGTGATGAATGATTGGCTACAGTTATAACCATTTTGATCTAAATACTCCAAAATGTTTAATTCCCTGTGTACCTGTAGACCTGAAGCATTGATTAAGGTGGTGAAAATAGGATAAGACAAGACAAATCCAGCCTTTAGGCCACTGTCAACTAAAATGTGCTACCTTGTTTTGCCCTTACCCTTTACAGATTCATCTTCATCTTCCCCAAAGAAGTTAGATCTACAATTGCCTTTTGAAGTAGGAAATACCCAAATCATAACTTAATAAATTAAACTGAAGGCTGAAAATAAGGGTAATGGGAGTCCTTATCATAACCTTGTCTTTCGAGGTAAGAGTCATTGGGAGCACTGTCTTTTGAAGCTTCAGTTTGCTCCTTTGCAAAGTATGCAGAATAAATTCCTAAGGTCTGTGATTCATGAAAGTCTGTTGAAAATTAAGGGCTGCCGGGCTCGGTGGCTCAGCCTGTAATCCCGCGCTTTGGGAGGCCGAGGTGAGTGAATTGCCTGAGCCTGCAGGTTCAAGACCTGCCTGGGCAACTTGAAGAGACCTCTTCTCTACAATAAATCAAAAAAATTAGCCGGGCATGGTAGTGGGCGCCTATAGTTCCAGCTACTTGGAAGGCGAGGCAGAAGGATCGCTGGAGCACAGCTGGTCGAGGCTGCAGGGGCCAGGAGCATGCCACTGCACTCCAGTCTGGGCAACAGAGTGAGACTCCAACTCAAAAAGAAAATTAAGAGTTAAGTATATTCAGAGCAGAGGCTGAGGGCTTTCCTCATTGTAACATTTACTTAGCGTCTGCCCAAGAACTTGTATTTGTTTGGTGTGTAGTCAACTTTTTATAGATGACCCAAGGTTGTTTATATAGTATGAGTGGGTTCATGTACAGGCAGTGACCAAACATCTGGGAAATGGGAGGAAGTGAGTTTTGTTTTTTTTTTACTTTTCACTTGCACTGTCATCATTCAAGGTTTAAGAAGGACGAGGAAAGGCAGGAAACATCCAGATCATCAAAAGCAGCCCAGGCCCAGCCAGCATGTACAGGGCAACAAACTAGTTTACAACAGCATAAGGAATTTCACATGGAAACTAAATAAATGTAGAAAAAGGGACATTATTGTAGAGTGATACAACATTCTACCCCTTCTTGATCTTGAAAATCTTCCTGGATTAGAAGTCTGGCTGCTGTGTTAATTTTCATTTCACCCAGCTTTTAGTTCTATGATTAGCTAAAACCTGCTCTTGAATGTCTAATCAAGATAAGCCAGGCAGTCTCAAAAGACAGAAGTGTTGCCATGTCCACTCACCCACCCCTCCCTGTGATTTAAGGGGATACCAGAACAAAGCATGGAGTAATATGTGGCAACCTTTCTCTGTCAACAACTTTCATGGGATCTTCCCCCAATCTAAGGCTGCTAAGTAGAGTTCTAGATTATTAAGTGTCTCAGTTCTTTTGGCCTTTGCAAAAACAATGACCTTATGTGGGCTTATCTAATCAAGACCCTAGGTCCTCATATAGCTGAGTCCGTCTCCAGAGATATTCAACCAAAGCAGACTAACAAATCTGCAACTTTCAACATAACCACCCTCCACTTCTTAACTCACTCAAATTGTGTTCCTCTTTCTGTGACACTATTCAAACCACGTCTTTCAACATTTTTTAATCTATTGTGTATCTCCCACTTATTAAATACTAGGCCGATCACATTTCTAAAACCCATTCATTGACATAGTTAAACTGGCTCCTGTCTGTAGCTCAGGATTGGTGACTTCACATGAAATGTCAGGCAAGTTGAGGGGTTTGGGGAAAGGATTAGGGTATCGAACTTTGCCTCACTGATACTGCCACATGTTTGTCAAAACTGACCCAACCTCAGGTCATTTTAGAGTTATATAATCTCAGTTCATCAAGAACCTCAGAGACAAATCATTCCAAAATTGTTAATCAGATCCAAATCAACACCAAAAAAGTTTCTTTCATCCAGGTTATTTCTCTATTCTTAAAAAAAATTATCAACTGATCCACTAATTATTCCATTATTACATATCATCCCTTCAGTCAGAAAAATAACATGCAAAATAATTGGGATTGTGCAGAAAAAGACTAAAATTCTGCATGTCTCTATGAAAATTATATAACTCACACACACACATCTTGATACTACTTTGCACATACTAAGTATTCACAGAATGCTTCTTGATGAATTCACTTATATAAACATTATTTTTATTTTAATAAACATGTTGTCTATGTTTCTTCCTTTAATTTGTCTGCATACTTTCATGTGAAAAGTACAATTTTTAGATTAAATCATTAAAAGTATTAAACAATACTTTTAAAGGTCTACAGGAATTCTGAACACAGATGTTATAAATGGACTTTTAAAAAATAAAGCTCATATGTAATTCCTTGTATTTTATCAACTTCCCACTGGAGGAAATTGTTTGGAGAGGAGCTTTGTTTGATAGTTTTCAAGCCAGTGTTGATACTGGATTTATGGCTTTTAAAACCAAGCTCTTGCACAAAGAATGGTCAGTATAATCCCAGATGTGGGTATTGATGGGTGACCACTCAGATATAGCCAATGTGCAGTTTTCAGTCTCCAGTGAAACAAGTTACATCTTCAGAGACAAACATATGAAGCATAAATGTCACTTGAAGACCCGGATTCCTCCAGGAGTTTCTGAAAAAAACCCTTCCTTCATGTTTCTTGAAGACAATCTATAGGAGAGACAGACTCATCTCTCTGGAGAATTTAAACCTCATCTTGGGCAAGGCTTTGGTCGCCAGGTTACTGCTCCCCATAAACTTGGGGGATTGATACTTATAAAGTCTAATTTAAAAAAAATATTCATTGAAATCTTTCACATTAACTAAATCTTCCCATTTTCAAGTACAGAGGACACAGAAGTCACTCCCTGAAAACAAGCTGAGGAATAAATTGTCTTTCTCTCCCAGATCCACAGCTTTATTCTGAAGACTTCCTCCTCCCTGGATTCAGACAAGCAATTAACTGATTTCTGAAACTTCTGTTCATAATATTTCACCATATATCTTAAGTTCCTGACTATGAGTGAATAAAAATAAAAGCATTCTAAAGACTTATATAACTTGGCATCCCACAGACCTCTTAGCACATAGCATTCATAAAATATGCATTCAATACATATTTGACAAGGTTGTGAAACTAGAAAATTGCACAAAAACTATGAAATCTGTCTATAGAGTAAACTATTTTTTTGTTCTTTTATAATGGATTCCACAGAATCATCTCTTAGAAATAGTCATCTTAGAACATAAAATACATTCAACAGTATCTTCTCAGCTCAGTGTATTTTTGAAAATAATTTTGGGCTTTGTAATTTATTCTTAAAACTTCTGGATGAGTAATTTTAAAAATTGAGAAATTTTTAAAAATTGAGTGAGAAAATAAATTTCTGTAGTTGTCAGCTAAAAGTTTTTTAAATTGTACGTGAAAGACACTTTTGATTTTTCAGGACAGTCTAGAAGAATTCAGAGCCAAGCCTAGTGAAAAAAAAAGAATGTGAACAAATTGTGTAATTACAATGACAGTAACAATCCCAGCGATAATAGTAACACATTATTGTTACTGTTGTGAACGCCTACTAGTTGCTAAGGACTATCTTTAAGCTCTTTAACTTTCATCCTCAAAGAAACCCCATGAGGCAGCTTTTATTATCATCCCATTCTGGAAATAAGGAAGCTGAGGCTCTAGGTAGTTAAATAAATTGTCACAAATCAATTGTTAGATTTGTGACTCAAAAGTACTTGCTTTTAACAGTTAAAAATACTGCTACTACCAGGGATTAAAAATGAGGAAGGAAGACAAAAGAAAAAGGAACTAACTTTTTCCTATAGTGTTTCAATAGGCCATAAGATAATTCCCAAACTCTTTGGGAAATGGTAACTTCTAGGAAAGGAAATATTTAACTGCCAGAAGGAAAGAACACCACCCTCATTTTTACACTGGACCTCTGAGCAAGGGTGTGAAAGGCTAGGTTGAGCATAATAAATAGTCCCACCATCCAGAGGACCATAGAGTCCCAAAATGAACTCAGGGCCAAATCGTATTTTATATATTTGCAGGCCATAAAATTTTATTTTTATTTTTTATTTTTTGGTTTTGAACAAGGATTTTGTTCTGTGGTCTTCTAAGATTCTGAGGAGGTGATGAGAATGAGCCTGAAGGAGAGGCAGCTTTGCCAGGGTGAGCCCTGACTCAACTTTTAGCTGATTGATGTATTTGTTTGGGGCTCAGAATAAGACTAAAAAGAAAGAAAGAAAGAAAAAAACCTTTTGCTGCTTTCAAAGGCTTCTCAGAGCCTTTTCATAAACACCTAAGGTGAAGAAAAATCATTATGAAATACGTCCTCTTATTTGCCTAAACTTTAGCCTCTTCTGCTAACAAGAGTTGCAGCACTTAGGCATCTAAGTGACTTGGCTAACATGTGATCTGAATGTTTTGGGAAGACAAAGTC
Organism: Carlito syrichta; assembly: GCF_000164805.1. Lineage (NCBI taxonomy): Eukaryota > Metazoa > Chordata > Mammalia > Primates > Tarsiidae > Carlito > Carlito syrichta. The sequence goes on from NW_007092582.1 coordinate 219,550, forward strand.
TATAATTAAGAGATTGCCTAACAATAGATCTGCAGGACCTGAAGGTCATTTCCCATAAAAATGTGCAATCTTGAGGTGGGGGGCCCCAGGTGAGCCACAGTGCATTCAACTATTGTCAGACACTGGGTCATTTATGAACTTTAATGAGAGCCATAAAGAGAACCCTAAGGAAAAGGAAATGCTTGTTTTAAGATAACATGGCAATCACTCCCTTCTTGAAATCAAGACCATGAAAGAGTTTTTGCTTAGCCTGTATTGAAACAAGCAACCAGGAGAGAACAGCCATTGAGACTGGGCCAGGTGCCATGTCTTCCATGACCCGGGAATAGCCCAACAGCTGTTTCTATGCCAACTATGATGTCTGTCTCCACTGAGGACAACTTCCTTGTCAAGATCAAATCCAAAGGTTATTTTCAATGTTCCACCTAAAATCAAAGGCCATAGGGTGTGACCTCTCCCAAATACCTTACAACCTGTGAGGTTTTAATTATTGACATTTCTTAGATTAGAAAGAACTAGAATCATTGTTACCCTTAAAAAAAAAAAAAAAAGGAAATACAGTTTAGATTTCATACTTCCCTCATTAAGTCACTAAAAGCCACACCATCAGCTGGAAGCACTTGTTAATCCATCTTGCCAATAGCTGAGCCCTGACTATTTTCCTTTGGAAGGTGAATCTTTTATGAGTAACCCCAATAAGTAGTCCTCTGCTGTTGGACTCTAAAAGCCTTGTCAAATGGATGTAGAGTGTCCTATACACACCCCACTGCGCGAGTCAAAGGGGGCAAATGGACAGGGGAGACCATTGATCACTCCACTAGAAATAGCAGTAAGTTAGCCATTAGTCAAAGAGAACTTCCTTCCTCTACACACCACTCATGAAAACATCCATAGGGTATTCAAAAGGGCATCATGGTGAAGAATGTAGTTCAAGAGGCTAAGTTCAGGACTAGTGTTTGCTTTGGCATCCTGAGGCGAAAATGTTACCGAATTAGCTAAGTTGGGAACTCAAAATGCAATTGAGGGAAGTGTCACAGGTTAGCTAATAGGAGACCAGTTGTGACTATTCTTGGAGTTTTGAAATGAGGTTAGTGTGAGTTCCTAAGAAATCCCTCCCCAGGTCTGGCATATCCTTGATTCTGTCTACCCCTTACAAGAATGCAGGGATTCATGACATCTCTCCATATTTACCTCAGAATGGCCATGTGAGGTAAGTAGTGTCACACTACTGCCCCATTTAAAGGTGACCTGTTAACTCCCAGAGACAATAAGAGGATGACAGAGTCTTGAACTATCATTTCTTTTACACTCTTATGTGGCTTTGATACAGACACAATCTGTTAAAGCCAAAATGTCTGAGGGGAGGAGCAGATGGGTGAATGGAATACAAACACAGAATGCAAATTTCTTCCACCATATTATTACTCTCAGATGAGATACCCCCAGCCCTGTACACAACATAGTCCCCAGAAATCTCTGATTTCAGCGCTTCCCTCTCATGTTCTTGATCAGCTATTCACAAATTGCAGCTGTTTTTCTCCGATCCAAAATATCCTTTCCTCTTCCCTACAGTTTTTAGTTCCCTTCCAATACATCTGACCTGTGCTAATGACTTACTATTATTTATAATATATCACTGACAACTTGTCTCCCCCCTGTTCATCTAGTGGTTTCTTCAATTGGGATATCATGTGAATGGTCTTTTTTCTCATTAAACCAATGTAGTGGCTGATTACAAGTCACCAATAAAAAGTAAGAAAAAAATTGTAAAGGGAGCTTCTCACGCACAGAGGTAACCAAACATGGCCTGATTATTCTGGGCTTTGCTCAGTCACCACAGGGAAGTAAAATATGAGTTGCAGTAAACAAACAAACACAAAGAAATAAAAACAACCCTAAAAACCCTATTCCTTACCATGACTCCTTCCACTGCTAGTTCTCTGCTCAGGCACATCCCAAGCCCATCTTAAAGGGCCCATTGTACCGTCCTATTCTCCAAACTCCAGAACTACATTTCATGTGCAATTGGATTAAAGTTAACCTTTAAGGCAGCTCTAAAGCTCAAAGGGGAAAAGTCAAAACCATGTGCCCTAAGGGGAATAAAATAAACCAACCACAAAGTCTTATCAGAGGAGAGGGCCATTGTACTTTAGTGGGTTACTGTAGTTTCCACTCCATTGAAACAGCAGCTGGCTTCTCCACAGGCTCTGTCCTTACTAGCATGAGGGAATCACACCCTAAACCTGTCTGGGCCATGAGCTGTGCCTTAGCAACCAGATTGGCCTCTGTGAGTCAGAAGGATAGGGCTATTCCTATGACTTACATGAAATCTGCATTTCAAAAGTCACATCTCACTGACAAGAGCTTCATTACCCCTGCAGATCACCATCCAGACTATCAGTATCACTACTATCTACCATTAATCAAAGACTTTTATTTGTGTAAAAGACACACACACACACATATGCACATGACTGGAAAAACAGTAAGGCTTCTTCAAGGGAGTAAGGTTTGAGATGAAATGAAAGAAAACCAAAAATACCCAGACTGAGGGAGAAGAGGAAGAGCCTTCCAGGCAGTGGGAATAGCATTTGTGAAAGCTGGGAAGGGGGATTTAATATTTTCAAGGTGTGTTTAATGGTACCAAGGAAGTGAAGAAAGGATACTTCTCACATAGCTGAAGATATTTGCTAGGTCACCTAAGTTCAGGACCTTGCAGGCCATGGTGGGGATCCTTGTCTTTTTCCTAAGAGTTATGGGAAAATGAGGGCACTCCCTCCATATTCTTAAATTAGATCACACACACACACACACACACACACACACACACACACACACACACACCTTTGTTTGTAAAGGATTATTCTGGCTGTACTTTGAAGGAGAGGGGAGAAGAGATCAAGGGGTTTAGGAGGGGCCTACTGAGAGGTTTCTGCTCTAGCCTAGGAGAAAGAGAATAGTATCTTAGAATAAAGGTAGTGGGAAGAAAGAATTAAATAGAAAGAGAGAGATTAGGAGTTGGAATAGGCCTGAATTGTTGAAAGTTTGATTGTCCAAGGTGAGAAAACCAAAAAACAAACAAACAAACAAACAAAAATACCTGTATTCCTAGCTGGGCTCTAAACTTGATGCTTTGTGTACATTATCTTGGTCAATGAAAGCAACAACCACTTACTGAGTATCCACTGAGGTAAAAAATAATGTATTGTTACAAATAGACCCACTAGAGCAAGAGACTATAAGAGCATAAATGCTGGTCCTAATGATTAGTAGTTATTTGATTTAGCCAATAATATAAACTTTCTATGCTTCCATTCTTCATTTATAAAATGAGAATAATGACTGCATCCATGCATAGGGTTTGTCTTAGCCCACTTTGTTTCTTATAACAGAATACTTATAACTGGGTAGCTTATAAAGAAAAGGAATTTATTTCTTCCAGTCATAGAGGCTGAGAAGGTTGAGGGGCTATGTCTGATGAGCGCCTTTTTGCTGGTTGGGACTCTGCAGACCCCCAACACAGTGTAGGTACCCCATGGGGAGGAGGCTGAGCATGTTTGCTCAGGTCTCTCCTTCTCCTCTTATAAAGCCCTATTCCCACTCCTGTGATAACCCCACTCATTCAGTGACCCATTAACTTATTAATCCATTAATTCACAAATGGATATATCTATTAATAAGCGTAGAGTTCTCATGACCCAATCAACTCTTAAAGACCCCACCTCTCAATAATGCCACCTTGGGGATTAAATTTCAATGTGAGGTTTGGAGAGAACAGATATTCAAACCACAGCAGGATTGTTATGAGAATTAAATAAAGTAATAGATACAGAGTGCTTAGAAGGGAGTCTGGAATATGGTTAGTACTCAATAAATGTTAGCCATTGTCATTATTACCAAGTGGCAGGGGCTAACAAACACATTAGGTGAGTCATATCTATGAGAACATAATAGTTCTGCAAAGAACTATTTTATAGATCGAGGAAGTAAAGCATGGAGGATTTTAAGAACATATCAATGCCACACAGTTAATTTAGTGACAAAGACGAAACTGCTATCATTTTTGTCTAGTTCCGAAGTTCATATTATTCTATGTTATCAGAAGAAGTAGCTTCTCTTTGAAGGATTTCCAATATGAGAACAAAGGACAGAAACAACTACTTAAATTTCCTCGTTAAGCAAAGTGACTCATCGAACTAGTTGACTTCCCAGATTGACATTTGTGAAAAAAAACTTCTGATCAAACATGGACATTTATGTTGAAGCACAATTCACATAACTTATCAAAAAAACATTTCTTTTTTCAGGAAGCTCTAAGTATTAGGAAGGAGACTTCTCTGAATGAGCAATTTAAGCTATGCTCTTTTTAAATCAGTTAACGAGATAGTATTGTTCATTTTGAGACAATATAATCTATTCCTCTGTCAACAAATTGTAAAATTGCAATGTTTTTTTGTCGGTCCTTTTATGCCAACTTATATTTCAACATAAAATGGAAGTATGAAACTCATTGGAATTCAATATTTGTCCAAATGTACATTTATCCTGCACCAATCCCTGAAGAATAGTTAGACATAAAAATATAAATTTTTTAATCCTGTGTTCATTAAAATATAAGTAGTGATGCTGTCCTTTGCAAACTGAGAGCGACATGGGCAGTTTTATGTAATCAGAGAGAGAAACAAAATGGTTGGCAGAGCTGCAATCTTTTCTCTCTTTTTCATTTACTCTCAAATGGTAACCAGATTGCTAAACTGTCAAAGAATCATGGCCTTGGGTTTTGGTGATGAAATATACCCTACAGATCGTGTCTTCCTTCCTTTCTTCATAGGGGGAAAAAATTAAAGCCCAGAGACTTGAAATGACCTTTCAAAGATCACACAGCTAGTTGGTGGCTAATGATTAAAAAAAAATGTACTGAGCCCAATGAATGATAATGGCAAACCAGGAAAGCTAGCAAGGTTAAAAGGTTTAATTACACTGGCCATTGCCTGTAGAAGCAATGGTTTGTGACTCCTTAGTGGTTTCTGATAACACTGTAAATATCTTGTTGAATTTTAAAAGGGAGGGGCACTTCTATGATAGGGATTTGTTGAGGCCACTTCAGTAGAAATTTCACAGTACTTATCTTTTAATACAGAGTAGTTCAGTACTGAATTGATGGAAATACACGTTTTTATCTCACTTTTATTTCTGTGAGATATGGAAAACTCTCAACAAAGTCAGATAGGATGGCATGCAAACTGACTTCTTTAAATAGTTGATAGTAGGTTCTTCTGTAAAATGAGGACACATGAGAAAAAAATAGTCAAATCTACCGGGTTCTAGTCATAGCTCAACCGCTTTTGTTGACTTAATCACAACATGGATATGTACATATGACTCCATATCATGTTTACCTCCCAGTGTGTACTGAGGAAGAATCTGAGGCTTAAATATGAACATAGGTAGGAATGAGCTTTGAGAGTCTGATTTAAATAAAATAAAGTATATTTGAATGGGGTTTGCTTCCTACAATATCATCACATTTGTGTTATTAGAAAAGAAACTCAGCAGAATACATAGAGAGCCATTAACCACACTCCACACAATAAGATGAGTCATTTTCTCATGTTTTCTTTGCTTCTCTCCAAATTAGACCTGCCAGTTTTGCTGTTCTGATTGTTCCTCCTTCTCACACCTACTGTGATCCTCACTACTACCATCATCATCACCATTCTTACACATTGTTTACAGAGTACTAGGAACATGCACACGTTTTTACACCCATATCTATTTACATTCTCACAACACCATTTAGTATGGGTACCATCATCACCAAATTGAAGCTGGGGAGTCTGAGAAATAGAGGATATGTGACTTGTTCACATGCAGGGTGACCAACCATTTCAGCTTGCCTACGATGGCCTTCAGGTCACCCAGACACTGATGGTGTGTGTATGTGTCTCATTTTTCTTAAAATTCAGAACTCTTTCACTTAAATATTGCCAAAAAACATAAACCTTAAAAGATCATGAAGTATCAAAAACCAAAGGAGAACAGAATATAATGAAATATCCAAGTTAGGTGCTATGGCGATTTTTTTGTTTGTTTTGTTTACATCTAAGGTATTAAAGAGTTTGACCCAAGTTGCCCAAAAGTTTTGTTGTTTGCTTTGTCCTGGGTAGGAAAGGTTATTATAATTTTTTCTGAAGAGAAAAACATAGCAGACTTTTTCCTGTACTGAAACTAATGCCAATTCTGACCTCAGGCTAATTCGAAGGTAATCAACTACGATCATACAGGGAAACTATATTGATACAAGTCTTGTTTTTTTCATTTTCTTAAAAAGTCAGCCAATAAGTGGCACCTTTTGAGCATACAACTACTGCTTTTAGAGAAACAGCTCAATCTAATGAAAAAATCAGATGGACAGCACTCTTCTAATTAAAATGCTTTGAAGAAAATGTGTTTGTATAAAATAATTGAAGGAATAATAGTTGATTTTACTTGTTGAATAATTAGTAAGGGCCAGGCCTTGTGTTTTGACGCACTATACACACATTGACTTAATTCTCCAAATAATTCATGCAGATGGTACTATCCCTACTTTACAGATGAGGAAATGGAAGCATAGATGGGTTAAGTGACTGACTCAAGGCCACAGGGCTGGGAAGTGGTGGTGATAGGATTTGATCCCATGCAACAAAAGTCATGTTCTTAACCTTTAGGCTAAACTATCTTTCCACCCATCTAGAATATCATATAGAAACCAACTGTAAGCCAAAAATAGCCCTCAAATATGTCCACATCCTAATCCCTGGACCCCACGAATGTTACCTTACAGGGCAAATGTGATTAAGCTAAGGACCTCAAGATGGAGAGATTATCCTGCATTATTCAGGTGGACCCAATGTAATCATAATCAATAACTTTTACGAGGGATCCGGGAAGAGCTATAGTCAGAGGAGAAAGCAATGGGATGGCAAGGGAAGGAGCATTGACTGGAGTGATATGTGCTGAAGACACAAGAAGGGTTCACACATCAAAGAATACAGGAAACCACTGGAAGCTGAAAAAGACAAAGAAACCAATTTTTCCCTCAGAGACTTCAGAAGAAACCAGCACTACCAACACTTCAGCTCAATGAAACTGACTTCAGACTTCTAACCTCCAGAGTTGCAAGAAAGCAAACTGGTGTTATTTTAAGCCACTTCTGGTAATTGGCAACAACAGTAACAGGAAGCAAATCTACACAGCAATGAGACAAGAACGCAACACCTAATTCTCTGAAATGATGAAAGAAGCATTTGTGGGCAGACAATTGGAACAACTGCACTCTTAACATTTTGAAGTAGGAGCCATCTCTCTGGGATTGTTCTCTCTGATGGCTTCTGCCAACACTACAACTCAGTTTCTTCAGAGGGCTTTAAAGACTACCTTCCTGAGACTGTTAATTCTGTTGAAAGCTAGGAACTATAATTCCTCTCCAGTCATATATCAAATATGGCCATAACTTTGCTTAACTTCTCCTTCTCTCCTTAATTCTAAGTGTTTGGCATGCATCCCTGTTTTGCTCACTGGAATTTTCTCTTCTCTTCAGCTCAGGTTCAAACAGCTTTGCCGCTTACTAGCTGTGTGGCCTAGGGCTTGGTGAGTAAATGCACTACACCTCAGTTACTTCATCTGCTATGGGGATCATAAGGATACCAACCCCAGTGACCTCCAAGAATTATTGTGAGGGTCAAGGAATGTAACACCTACCCAGCCTTTAGAACAGTGCCAGCACATGCATGCAGTAAGTGGTAGCTTTCACTGGCATCGCCAAGCTTCTTTCAGTGGTTTCCTCTCCTCATCCAACCAGCATGTTCAAGTCACTCTGCCCTCAAGCAAATCATTAACCCACCCATCGAAGGTACCATGCTCCTTCTCTCCTTCCTGCTGCTGCCAGACTAAATCCATACCACCTGCTGCCCCACCTTACCACCTGCCTATCCAGCCTGGGGCCATCTGATCTACCTTTTCTGCCTCTCCACTAGACAGACTCAGTTTCCAGCTAGGATATTCTATGGATTTACACTTTGACCACACCTACTTCCACTACTGTCTATAAGGACACTCCCTAAGTGTCTGTTTCTTCTCTCAGACTGCTGGTTCTTGGCCTCTTTTTATCTGGATCACTTTCCTTTCCCCAGCTTCTAAAACAGTGGTTCTCAACTAGGGATGGTTTTGCCTTGCCAACCTCCCCCCTACCCAAGCCCCAGGGAAGTTTGCAATGTCTGCATTTTCCACTGTCACAATTTGACAGGAGTTGGGGAGTGTGTTACTGGCATCTAGTGTGTAGAGGTCAAGGACGCTTCTAAATAAAAATCCTCCATTGAGCAAGGCAACCTCCATCAATAAGAATTATCTAACCCAAAACATCAATACTGCCAAGGTTAAGAAACTCTGCTCTAAATAAACCCATTCTCCAAGGGTGTGGCTTAGTTGTCATTGTGAGTGTGTCTTTGTACAAATAGCTCTTCTAGATCCAACCTAGCCTCAATTCCACAGTTCACACAATCTGCAAGGCATCCACATATTACCATCTGTTTGCCCACCAGGCTCAATGCTCCCAGGAAGCTTATTATTTACACTATGTCGACAGGACTTGCAGTAGGTATTGAAGGAAGGGAGAAGAGTAAGGTCAATGTATGTATTCTCTTTGCTCTTTTCCTAGAAGGTTGCCTTGGGTTGTCCATTTTACTCCACTAGAGGTCACTTACTGCAACATGGCTATCTCTACATGACTCTCTCCTTCTAGATTAGGTAATTGTTTCTTTCCTTGTCTCTTCAGGTTTAATAGTGGAATTAGTCACTAAGACCTGGATACTGCACTGTCCCTTGTGACCCACCTCCATACTAAAACCTTTGGAAATTATTCCATTATAAATAAAGTCTTCTTGAATTATCCAGTTCTGAGTAGGTCATATGTTTTCTGCTGTGATGTGCTCTTCAATCATTGTCATTTCCTGAAATTCATGATTGAACCACCAACTTCTTGGTGATCCAGATCCAAAGATTTTCCAACTCTGTTAAGGTTTGAATATTTGTCCCCTCCAAAACTCACGTTGAAATTTTTTTTTTTTTGAGTTGGAGTCTCACTCTGTCACCCAGACTGGAGTGCGGTGGCCACTCCCGGCCACCACAGCCTCGACCTGCTGGGCTCCGGCGATCCTTCCACCTCAGCCTTCCGAGTAGCCGGAATTACAGGCATGGGCTACCACGCCCGGCTGATTTTTTGGATTTATTGTAGAGATGAGGTCTTGCTGCTCAGGCAGATCTCGAACCCGCGGGCTCAGGCAATCCACTCACCTCAGCCTCCCAAAGGTGCGGGATTACAGGCTGAGCCACCGAGCCTGGCTTCACGTTGAAATTTAATCCCCAAGGTGGAACCTTTAAGAGGCCATTAGCATTGGGCTAATTAGTAGATAATTAATTAATAAATAATAGATGAATCCATTCATGAATCAAAGGGTTAATAAATTAATGGGTTAATGGAATAATGGATTAGTACAGGAGTGGGACTGGTGACATTGTAAGAAGTGAAAAAGAGACCTGAGTTTCCATGCTCTGTCCCCTCGCCATGTGATATCCTGCACTGCCTCAGAACTCTGCAGAGTCCCCACCAGCAAGAAGACCTTCACCAAATACAACCCCTCAGCCTTCTTAGCCTCTAAAACCATAAGAAATAAATTCATTTTCTTTAGAAACTGCCCAGTTTCAGGTCTTCCGTTATAAGCAACAGAAAACAGACTAAGACAATCTCCTACTCTCTTATCCACTACATCCAATCAACCGACAAGTCCCGGAATCTATCCACATACTTCTTCTTCTTCTTTTTTTTTTTTTTGAGTTGGAGTCTCACTCTGTCACCCAGACTGGAATAAAGTGACCGCTCCCTTGACCTGCTGGGCTCCGGCGATCCTTCCACCTCAGCCTTCCAAGTAGCTGGAACTACAGGTGCGCGCTACCACGCCCGGCTAATTTTTTGATTTATTGTAGAGATGAGGTCTTGCCAAGTTGCCCAGGCGGGTCTCGAACCCATGTGCTCAGGCAATCTGCTCACCCCAGCCTCGCAAAGCATGGGGTTACAGGCTGAGCCACCGAGCCTGGCCATTCACATACTTCTAACTTCAACTTCCTCTTGACTCTTGGTGATTGCTCTAGTTCAATCTATTATGTCATATTGCCTATAACAGTGCAGCAATTTCCAAAGTTTTTCCAAGTTCATTTTCTTTTTCATTTTTTCCACCTTCCAACATCAATACTCTCACCCCATGGAAGCCTCCATGATTTTCCAGTAGTCAGAAGCAAACTTTCTCTCTCTTTGAACAGCGTATTCTACATCATCTTACCTCACAAAGGGTAACCTCACTTTCTGTTCTGTTTTAACTGTAAAGCATGTATTTTACTATTACTAAACTTAAGTTTCTTGAGTTCCTTCTGCAGAACTGCACTTTCCTGATATGTTACTCCCAGAGTACTCGGTACTTTCTTCCATACAGAGGGGCCACAATAAGTATTTGTTAAATGGAATGACTTTTCTGCCCTTTGTTTATGGTGGGTGAAGATAGCAAATTCCTATGTTGACTGTGTGCCCCTTCAAAGTGATATATTTTCATGTATTTTTTAAATAAGAAAGAATGGCATATATCTTTGCAGAAAAAGCTACAAGAGTTTTTTTTTTTTACATATCATGAAAATAAACAGTGGCATCAAGTAATTCCATTGACTCTGAGTTAGCTCACACTGTCCCAAAATAATCTCTCTGAAACCTTTCTCTGATTTCTCTTCCAGCAGAATTTCCATAATCAAGCGATCACTGTCTAAACAAAAAGAAAGTAAAGTAAAGAACTTCCTCTGCCACTCCATAAAAAAGTAAATACTGATCTCTTAAGCACTCTAGCTAATCCTGGGGATATTTGCTTTCTGTGTCAATGTGGCATAATGGAACTTCAGAGGGTTGACCAAATCACATGCCCTAAATTAACTATATGGTTTAAGATAAATTTCTGAGCCTGGTTTCTTCCACTGTATGATAGGAATAGCAATCACTGTTCATTAGGATGTGGGGGACAAATAACAAAGAAATGTACATAAAACTCCTTTTTTAATGCAAATAGTGTATAAAGTATTTTTAATTATTCCAGTGGCTTCCATATCAACTTGTCTCGGTGAATAAAAGGATAACGGCAAATTTCTTGCTGTTGAAGTTTTAGATGACATGCCACTTAGTGAAGCACACCCGAATGACAATGACCAGTAATGTCTTCCCTAATCAGCTGTGTCAAGGTGAATCCACTCAAACTGGTGAAGCATCTTTGCCTCTAGAATTCTCTTCATATACACATAGAGTAAGATGGGAATTGTAAGCACTGCTCCCAAATGAGTCCAAACTGTTCTGCCGTGCACCCTGGAACTGAAGTAGAATCTCAGAGAATATTTCAACAACATATTCTTGAATATTTTGAAATTGTAATTATTGAGTCATCTAAGGCTCCTTATAGAATATATTGAAGCATTAAGCAAAAGGATTCCACTTCAGTACTGTATAAATAACGATTTATTTAGTATGTAAAATATACATAAAGCACTAAGTATACTAGAAAGTGTTACAGTGGTGCTAAATCAGTCAAGCATTTACCTTACACAGACTTAGTTCTAAGCCTAGGAAGGTGAGAGAAGAGAGGAGTCAAGAGAGTGGGAAAGAGAAAGGGAAGATGTGACGGGCATATTTTCCAAAGATGGCTGCAGTAATATCTCCCAGCCCTCATATTTGTCTGCAGTGTGACCAAGTCTGTTTCTCTACCCTCTTCACTCTGACTGTTTTCACCCATAGAATTAAGGGACACTACGGCGGTTCTGCTCACAGCCCTTAACTGGCCTGTAAGTTTCTGCTTCCTCTCTCTGGTTTAGGCAAAACTAGACATCATGTAAAAAGCCCTATTGCTCTATTCTGTGAGGAAGCCTGAGGTCATCATGTGAAGAGACTATGTGGACAGAGCTGTTCCAGTCATCCCAGATATGTTAGTGGAAATACAATCTTAGATGTCCAGGCAGGTTGAACCTTCAGATAACTCCAAACTCAGTAGCCATCTATCTACAATTGCATGAAGGACCCAAATGGACCTGCACCACTGAGTCCAGGCAACCCACAGAACTGTGAGACATAATGATATTTTTTTTTTTTTTGAGTCGAAGTCTCGCTCCGTCACCCAGGCTAGAGTGCAGTGGTACGCTCACAGTCACCGCAGCCTCAACCTGCTGGGCTCAGGTGATCCTTCCACCTCTGCCTTCCAAGTAGCTGGAACCACCACGCCTGGCTAATTTTTTGATTTACTGTAGAGATGAGTTCTTACCATGTAGCCCAGGCTATTCTCGAATCCGTGGGCTCAGGCAATCCTCTCACCTCTGTCTCCCAAAGTGCTGGGATTATAGGCACGAGCCACCACACCAAGCATAATGATACATTATTTTAAGCCCCTAGATAGATCCTGGGGTGATTTATTGTTTGTCAATAGATATTTTGAACAGAGGGAGAAAGACTGATGGAGAGAGAGGAATAAGCTAATTCTAGGATTTTGTTGTTCTTTTACATATCTATGTCAATTGGAGTCTGCTACTTTTCCTGAATGAGCTGGGAAGTCTGGATTCACTGTTTCCATAGTACAATCAGTCCTCCATATCCCTGAATTTTGCATCAGTGAATTCAACCAACCACCAATCAAAAATATTCAGGAAAAAAGCATGACTGTATTTGTACTGAACGCAGACTTTTTGTACTTGACATTATTCTCTAAACAATACAGTATAACAACTATACAGAACATTTACATTGTATTAGGTATTATAAGTAACCTATAGATGACTTAAAATATACAGGAAAGTACGCATAGGCTATGTGCAAATACTATACTATTTTATATGAGGGACTTGAGCACCCTGGAATCAATCCCCCACAGATACTGAGGGATGACTGTATTTAGTTCTCATGTGCCTTTCATATTATATCATAGAAAGAGCAATCTAAGTGTTTAAAGACACTGTTTTTTGTCTAGGTGTGGAGGCTTAACATCTGTAATTCCAGCTATTTGGGAGGCCAAGGTGGAAGGATCACTTGAGGCCAGGGGTTTGAGACCAGCCTAGGCAACTTGGCAAGATCATGTCTCTACAATAAATAAAAAAATTAGCCAGGCACGGTGGCATGTGCCTGGGCCTCCAGCTACTTGGAAGGCTGAGGCAGAAGGATCGCCTGAGCCCAGCAGATCAAGGCTGCAGTGGCCGTGAGTATGCCACTGTATCCCAGCCTGGGCAACAGAGTAAAACACCGACTCAAAAAAAAAAAAAAAATAGCCAAGAATAGTGGCACATGCCAATAATCCTAGCTACTTAGGAGGATGAGATGGGAGGATCTCTTGAGCACAGCACTCTGAGGTTGCAGGGAGCTATGATTGCACCACTGTATTCCAGCCTGGGTGACAGAACAAGACCTAAAAAAAAGTAGATAAATAAATACTAAATAAATAAATAATATTTAAAACATAAAATAAGATACTGGTTTTTCTCTTAAAAAATAGATAAACAAATATTAAATAAATTGCATTTAAAATATAAAATAAAGACAATGGTTTTTCTTATAACATGACTATGAATATACTTTACCTGGTGTTCAGGTGAAGAAACAAGTCATCCCTTTACAATGGAGAAAAACACTGGCTCTGCTTATTGAGAAATGTAGGTCTCTAATACAGAGCCTCTTAAGAGATTTCCAAGGTTAATTTTGTTTTTGTTTAAGTAGTCTGAAAAAACACTTTAAAAAGGTTAATTTTGACTTAATGTAAATTATGCCTTATAGGATAACTTTAGAATCTAATAACTACATATATTATGTATTGTGACAATGAAAATGACATCATTGATGATGATGATAGAGAAAGGGGAAAGGATCATATGTCTACCAACCAGTGGATTTAGTTTATTAACAGACTCTTGCTACCTATTGTAGATCTGAACATTAATGGCTATTAAAAGAACCATAATTCAATTATGTTTCAAATATTTCTATGCTTCAAGCGAATAAAGTATCATTTCATTTTGGAGTGTCCATCACCCAAATTGAAAGAAGCTGATCCTTATCCAGTTGAATCTAATAGAAATGAATATAACTCCTAAAGACTTCAAAAATAAAAGGTGTAGATTCAAGTTAAAAGCAGCTTTAACAGGCCAAATCCTTTCAAGTTTTATTTAGAAAAAAAGAAATCAAAGGCACTAAAGTCCTAAGAAATTGTCCCCCACAGCTAATGGTCATTCATGTCTTTACATATTTTTCTTAATACCGTAAGAAGACTCAACATTTTGCTAAATATTACAAAAATATAAACTAGGGGTTCCTGTCTGCTCAGCAGGGTTGTCAGCTCCTGTGTTTGTAAAATGTCTTATTCTCTTTCTGAGACCCCTGTTGTGATTGTCATGATCATAGGTAAAGGTAGTTCCACCAAATCTATGCTTAATGGATGCTGTATTATATATTATATATCATATATATATATATACATATATATATAAAGCCTTTAAATTGCTTTATTTTTAGTGAAAAAGTTGCTATATAAAAAATAATTATAACATATAGGTAGCATAAAAAAGGCCACCAAATCATTGACAATGCCAAATACCTGGACACTACCTTGATGTTTGAGTCCAGATTCTTTTTTTATTCCTGCACATATTCTCTTCTTCTCCTCCCCTCCTCCTCCTCCTCCTCTTTCTCCCCCTCCTTCTTCTTCTTCTTTGTCTACTACTACTACTACTACTACTACTACTACTGGTGATATGTGCTATAATTTTGCAACCTCATTTTCTGACTGAATGAATAGTTCTAAGGTGATCTCTACTTGATTCTAGGTTTCATTCTCAAACTCTTCTCTTTTGACATACTTTCACTATCTTAGATCAGATACCTACTATCAAAAATCATTTCACAGTGCATATTGAAGGAGATACTTGGTTCTTTTGAAAAGAGGTCAAGTAATGCACAATCAAACCTAAAGTTCTCTCTGAGGAAGTCGAAAAATAAATACAGTTTAGTGCTGTGCAGTTAAAAACAAAACAGAATTTGTACACTGGGGCTAGATGTAGTAGGTCTGAGATGGCAAAGGATGAGAGTGACCAGCAGGCTAACCATGTAACAGGAATGATGATGAATATCTAATTCAGAGGTTATCAAGCCATTGTCTCCTGCCAGCAGCATCAACATCATCTGAGAATTTTCTAGTATCACAAATTCTTGGGGCCACCCAGACTTATTAAATCAGAAACTCTGGGGCTGGGACCCAGCAATCTGTGCTTTAACAAGCCCTTCAGGTGATCCAAAAGCACTCTAAAGTTTGAGGAACACTGCCCTAAGCCAAGAGTTAGAAGAATCACAGTCCACGTTGCACATCAGAATCCTCTTGGGAGCTATTACAGCACATGAATGCCTGGACACCATGCCAGCCCAAGTAATTCAGAAAATCCCTTGGGTTGGTAGTTGAGCATCCTTATTTTTCACAATCTCCCCAGGTGATGTTAATAAACACACAGATTTGAGAACTGTTGATCTAATGCACGTATCAATCCAACAAATTGAGTGACAATTTGAGAAAGAACTACACTGGGCTGAGGACTTTAGTATATTCTTCCATAGTAGTTGAATGACTACGCATACATTTACGTGAAGGGTCATCTGCTTCATTTACTTTACTGGGTCAGTGTGTTAGAGAGGGAAAGAGGGAGAGAGGGACAGAGGGAGGGGAAGAGGAGGGAGAGAGGGAGAAGAAATGCTTTGAAAGAGAAATTTTAAGTGTTAATCAGAAATAAGTGTTATCATCAGCTAATATGTTCTTTGGCCTAAAATATAATTTAAAGATTTTATACACAAAGAAGCCCGATCATTACAATCATGTATGACAAACACCTGTCCAACCCAGGACTTAGATAGAACAACTTAAAGTTTAGAGTTGCCAAAGGTCACTGAGCATAGACGTAAAAGTCCTATACCCTTAGTAAAGACTAGGAGGTATCACAAGAGAACACTATATAAAAAAAGACAACAGCTTCCATGTATCAGGAGAATATATATATATATTCCTAACCCTTCTAACATCGCTATGTGATAGATTATATAATATTTAAAGAATACTAGTAATTACTATAAAAGATGAGGACCTTGGGTAATTAGGAAGGCTAAGTTTTGCTCAAAATATTTTGTTTAAGAAGATATGAAGTAAAATAGAAAAAGACTTCTCACACAGAACTCAATAGCACCAGAATGGAAAAGAATTGAATAAATAAGAAAACAAGAAGCCAGGCTCGGTAGCTCAGCCTGTAATCCCGTGCCTTTGGGAGGCTGAGGTGAGTGGATTGCCTGCGCACGCGGGTTCGAGACCCGCCTGGGCAACTTGGCAAGACCTCATCTCTACAATAAAAATCAAAAAGTTTAGCCGGGCGTGGTAGTGCACGCCTGTAGTTCCAGCTACTCGGAAGGCTGAGGCGGAAGGATCGCCCGAGCCCAGCAGGTCGAGGCTGCGGTGACCGGGAGCGGCCACTGTACTCCAGTCTAGGCGACAGAGTGAGACTCCAACTCAAAAAAAAAAAAACCAAGAAATGAAATAGACAAAGATTTCTTAGGTAGGACACAACAATCATTAATAATTAAAAATAGAATTCTAAAAAAATTAAAAATAAATTCTAAAAGGAAAATTCTATTTCAGTCTGATTAATAAAGAATTTCTGTCCATCAAAAATTGACCTGAAGAGAGTGAAGTGACAAGACAAAGATTCTCAGCCCATAACTGATAATGAAGTCACATCCAAAGTATAAAAGGAACTACCAAAAATCACTGAGAAAGAAAACAATCTGATGTTCAGATGTGCAAAGACTTGAAGCATTTATGAAAAATAGATTCAAATAGCTGATGAGAATATGAAAAAAGTATTCAGTATCATTCTTTTCAAAGAAATGCAAATTAAAACTACATTGAGATATCTGCACACACCTATCAGCTTTCACCTACCATTGAGATATCAGTACATACAAACCATAAAACTGTCTAAGCAATTTCTCGACCCAGCAATTCAACTCCTGTGTATATACCAAAAAGACAAGAATGTAACTGCTCATGACAAGACAGGTTCAAGAATGTTCATAGTGACTTTATCCATGATAGCTAAATTATAAATAAAAAAATCTCAAATGCCCATTAACAAAATAATGATAAATGTTGGCATATATACATACACACACAATGAAATAAAACCTGTTAATTTTTTTTTAAAGGAATTGCTTGTATATGCAACAGCATGAATTAATTTAAAAAGTTTTGTTGAGCAAAAGAGTCTGGATGCAAAAGAGAACATACAGTATGAATCTATTTATATGAACTTCAAGAACAGACAAAACAATGATCTCAGAATAATGGTTCCTTTGTATGGGAAGAGGAGAAGAAATGAGAAGGGTGCTGAAGGACCATTCTGGGATGTTCTACATCTTCATTGGGGGTGGTTATAAGCACATACACTTAAGATTAGTGCACTGTACTGTAACACCAAACTGAATTAAAATTAATATTAAAAAGAAAAGGAAAAGCATAATCCATTGTCAAAGGTAGCCATCTAAAATAATTCTGTTATACAATTCTGCTACAAAAAATAATGAAATCATGTCTTTGCAGCCACATGGATGCAACTGGATGCCATTATTCTAAGCAAATTAACCCAGAAACAGAAAACCAAATACTGAACGTTCCCACTTGTGAGAGCTAAACACTGGGTACACACTGACATAAAGATGGGAATGACAGACATTGGGGATTCTTGATGGAGGAAGGAGGGAGGGGGCAAGGGTTGAAAAACTACCTATGGGTTACTATATTTACTATTATACTTGGGTGACAGTTTCCATAGAAGCTTAAGCCTCATCACCATGCAATATGCCCATGTGATAAATCTGCATATGTACCCCCTGAATTCAAAAGAAAAATACATAAAAATAATTAAATAAAATATTTTCATCAATAGCAGTTTTATTACTTATGGAGTTTAAAACCACATTTACTCAAAAGAGAAATCTCTTTAGGACTTTGCCTCATCACCTTTGACATCATGAATAATAAATACTCAAGTTAGTTTTCTCAAGTTATGAAAAAATAAAGAATATATTTTTCATTTCTCTTGACCATTCATATAAACATACTTCATCTGAAAAGAGGTTATATTTTTCAGCTTTACCATAATTTCTTTCTAGATTTTGGGTTTTAAACATAATCTAAACAGAATAGCTAAAGCCATGCTTCCAGTTGCTTTATGGTGTTGAAGAAAATGAAATCCTTTAAATTCTGGGTATGTCCTGTTTTATACTGGATAAAATGTATCACCTTTATAATGAAGTTATTAGAATATGCTATATTAAATTAACCATCCCCAAGCTGGAAACAATTAGAATATAGATCAAATAATATCATATTAAGAAACAGTCAAAGAGTATAACTCTTGGCATTTTGCATTGTGATGTTGAATTACTGATATATTTCCACAAAAAAAACCAAGTTTCAGAATATTGTAATGAATATTGAATATATAGCTTCAAATATTGATGTTTCAGCTCTCAGAATTGGTCAAGACAGAAGAGGGTAGAACATCATTCTCTTAAATTGACACCAGCTGCTTCTTAACAATCACCACGTGCATGCTTATCTTGCTGACCAATCACAAGTAGGCTCCTTAAAAGCAAACATCTGCTGACCATTTATAGTAATTTCGACATGAAAACAGGTTTATCAAAAACAACCTAAGCTTTGCCAACACTGAACATGTGCTTCCAGAAAAAATAATCTTTCAGCCTCAACTGTATTATGATTTTCTAACTCCATATCCCTCAATACTTATCAAAACAAAGTATGATTTTCACAACACCTTTCCTTCAAAGTGCTTCACAAAGACGTTTTCATCCTGTACCTATTATTCCCCCAATACCTGCTTCACCACTTCAGAGTGCAGAGGGCATTCAACTTGGGAGAAAAGTGAGACCAAACCTGCTGCCTCCCATTTTAAGTTGAGCATGATTTTTAAAAATAACACTAAAGTTTGGCATAGTGGTTATGGGACTGCTTGGATTCATGAGTTAAAAAAAAAAATGAACTCAATCAACCTAGCTATCATTTCCATTGTTGTTACTATTATTACTATACATTTATAACAGAGCAGGTAGTTATCACTCAGAATCCAAAAATGCTGGTGGGTATACAGTCTAGTTTATACATTTTAGTTACATAAAATCAGAAGGAAATTGGAGAGGTTGAAATTCTAATTCAGAGTGTTTGATATCCTAATATATCTGAGGAGAGCCAGCAACTTCATTAAAACAAATGTAAGCCTGGTGCGGTGGTGGCTCATGCCTATAATCCCAGCACTTTGGGAGGCCGAGGTAAGAGGATTTCCTGAGCCCATGGATTCGAGACCAGCCTGGGTGACCTGGAGAGACCTCGTCTCTATAATAAATCAAAAAATTAGCTGGGTGTGGTGGCATGTACCTTTAGTTCTGGTTACTTGGAAGGCTGAGGTGTAATGATCGCCTGAGCCCAGCAGGTCGAGGCTGTGGTGGCTGTGAGTGTGCCACTGCACTCCAGCCTGGGCAACAGAGTGAGACTCCAACTCAAAAAACAAGAACAAAAAACAAATGCAACACACCATTTATATTCCCTTGATATTTTGAAGCTCTATGCTATTTTGAAAATTTGCTTTATATAGAAAAAAAATTACCTTTAAGTTCATTCATGGCATACAAATTTCTGCTGCATTTCCATTTCTGTATTGTTAAAACAGTAAACCCCTCTGGAGGAATTCACTCAAACACACACACACACACACACACACACACACACCGACACACACCTCTAAATCACTGCTTTAAACATAACATTTATCAAACCATTAATGTCTTATGCATTTCATTCTCTACTTTAAAAGTCAGCACTTGTTTGTGAGTTGTAAGAAGCACAAAGAAAAGTTCTGGAGATCAGAACATGCCAAATTACTCTAAGATTTGGGGATCCTTCCCCTCCCAGGAAACCAAAGGGGATGGATCAGTATGAATTTACATAAATATCTTTTTTTTTATTCTTTCAAGAATTTCAAAAATCTATTTTCTAGTTTAGCAAGGAGAGGATTATGTGTTCATATTTCCATCTTGAGCTTGTCATGGCATTTTTAGTATTGTTTTCAAGAGTAATAAGGCCCATAAAATGTCAATCAAAACCCACCACCAGCAGGGAATGTGTTGGAAGCTGTTACATAATCAGCATGCCTGTTTCAGCACAACACAAGTGGCATTTTTCATGTCAATATTAAATTCACAACTTTAAGTCTCAGATTTCCTGTGTCTCTGGGTTACCATGGAAGTCGGGACTATGGCAGCCTGAGCAGCCCCAGCCAAAACCCAAGTGTCCCATTGTCTAATAGAATAATGAGTCATTTCACTCCGCTAGGTCTCCTTCCCCTGAGTCATAGAATTATGGGGAGGACGTGTGAGGAAGGGCTAAGCAAAGCCCACTGACAGCTGCAGGAAAGCCTGGAGAAACTCTCAGCCTATGCACACACTCAGCTTCGCTAAGCTGACACCCACCCTCAGATCGAAACTTGGATCTCAATGCAGTACTCAGTAATCCCTTCCTGCACATCCCAAACCCATTTACTAGAAGATCAGACACCCACTGCATTGTGCTCTGAGCTTATTTTGGTTGGCAGTATAAAATTCAGTGTATTACAGGTTTTTAATTTTATTTCTGAATTAATACTACCTAAGACATTGTAGTGGTCTGAGCCCTGTACTAGCCTATAAATTTAAGATGTAAAAGACATATTGGACCAGCATGTGAATCATCTAATATGTTTTCTCCACAGCATATTCTTCAACCAACTTAAATTGTAAATTATTTGAGTAACAGAGCTTTTTTAGTTTCCTTGTGGTTTTGTTTTGCTTTGTTTTTTTCTCCAAACCGCAGTGAGCAGTTTTATAGCTATGCAGACCAAATGAATCCTTGTTTTAATAAGTGAAATATAGAGAGAAGAAAAAAAAGTAAGTAGACAGGAGAAAGAACACTGATGAAAAAGGAAGGAAGAGGAGGAGTCAGTGAGGTAAGAAGAGAAAAACAGAGGAGTGGGAGGAAATGGAGAAGGAAAAGATGGAGTAAAAAGGAAACAAAGAAGAGGAGAGGAAAGATAAGGAGGAAGAGGGGCTAAAGGAAGAGAAGGATGAAAAGGAGAAAGAAAAAGGTAAGGAGGAAGAAGCAAAGAGGAAAAGGATGCATCCCTTTGATAGATTTGTGTTTGCTTGATTTTCCATGGATGCGGTACCATTTGTTTTTTCCTCTGTTGCATGGAACTTTAGTTACTAGAGAACATTTCAGAACTTCATGAAAGCTTGTAATTTCTTGTTGTGTGGAAAAAAAATGATTTCAAAGCTGTTAGAATTTGATTCTGTGCCCCTTCAAACACACCTTTGCCCAAACATGATATTCTATCATGGTATTTTCTTAATTGCTTGCATAATCTCCACTTGTGATATTTTTTTCTAGTCTATCCTTACCAGGAAAATATTATTAAAACCCATTACAAAGGAATTATGGCACTGAACTGAAAGCAGGAGGAACAGACTAGATAGACATATGATAAATGATAGGTAGACAGATAGATGCTGGCATGTGTATAAATACACACTGTATTTTGCTGATTATAAGGCACCATGGATTATTAGATACACATTATTTTATGTACCTCTAAGAAAAAAAGTACTGTCCATGAAGCTAAATATACCATCAGTTATATGATGCATCCTGATTTCAGAGATCTAATGTAGGGGTGGAGAGAAGGGTTATTTTCTGCCCTCTATGAAAGTTTGATGAAATGACTGACAATAGAAAGGTGAACAGAAAGAAAAGACTTACAAATGAATTAACATGCATGTAATCATGAGAGCCCCAGAAATATGAGACTCAAAGAAGAGCCAGATGGTTGATGCTTATATAAGGGATGAGGAAAATAAGCGGGGAGGGACTGTAGATAATTTTAGAGAGGTAATCAACGATTTTTAGGGGAAATGAATGAACTTAGAAAACAGTAGCCTGAGACAAAGTACCTCTGAGCTCTGGGGGAGGTGGCTAGAAGGTGAGAGGTAGAACTTCACTGTGAACAAAGGCTCTCTTACTACGCATATAAAGTCTCCCAGGTAATCTCTTGGTCTTGCCATCAGATTAAAAAAAGAAAGAAAGAAAGAAAAGTCTATCTGTTGTGATGATAATTTCAGTCTCTTCAGTGAAGGTTGATTTTTTTGTGATTATTTGATGAAATTCCTAGGGAGGGGATCTTAAGACAATTGCATTTCTTTTGAAAAAAAGTTTCTTTAGTCAGATAAGGGAATTTCAGAGAGAGTCCCTGGCAGTGTTTTTGAAAAGAAAGATGATTAGTGAGTCAATAGGACAGGCAAGGTCAGAGAGGAAAGTCTTAGGTTTATTTCTGAGGCCTTTTAATTTTCTTTAATTTAAATCACTCAGCATGCCAAAGCACCATTATGTGGGGTATTGTTTTCTGAACCCAGCAATAACTTTACTCCAACCGTAAGAAAGCATCAGACAAAGCCAAATTGAGGGGCACTGTACAAAATAACTGACCAGTACTCTTCAAAATTGTCAAGGTCATAAAAGATAAGGAAAGACTGAGAACCAGTCATAGACTAGAAAAGTCTAAGAAGAAATAACAGCAAAACACAATGTGAGATCTTGGATAGGACCCTAAGACAACAAAAAGAGAAGGTTGATTAAAAAAAAAATTAGCAAAATTCAAACAAGGTCTGAAGTTTAGTTGGTGATATTACACAAGTATTAATTTCCTGTTCTTTATAATTGTGGTTTTCTAAGATATTAACATTAGGAGAAGTAGGATAAGAGAGATATATATTTTAAAACTCTTTGAATTATTTTTACAATTGTTCTGGAAGTCTAAAAAATTAAAAAAAGACATTTTAAAAATGTGCAAGATGTGTACCTTAGAATCATTTAAAATATAACTTAGAATTATATAAAATGACAGAAATGTTCATTTATTTAAATAATTTATTCGTTATTTGAAGGCCAATGTGGTATGGCAGAAAGTGCTCTGGACTGGGTATCTAATCCTTGAGTTCTAGTTTTGATTCTGACTAAATTCACAGGACATATTTTGTAAATTCCTCAAAATAATCACTCTGCTTCTCAATTTCTTCAGTCCGCAAGATGAGATTTTTGGACTAAATGGTTTTAAGGGCCATTTTACCTTTAATATTCTCAGCATCTATATTAACAACTAATCAAAATATATGAAGTAGTGCTGCCTTTACCTAAAATCAGTAAAATGGCCAAAGCTATTAATATGTTTATTTATTTATTTTGAGTTGGAGTCTCACTCTGTCACCCAGACTCGAGTGCAGTGGCCGCTCCCGGCCACCGCAGCCTCAACCTGCTGGGCTCCGGCGACCTTTCCACCTCAGCCTTCCAAGTAGCTGGAACTACAGGCGCGCGCTACCACGCCCGGCTCATTTTTTATTTATTGTAGAGATGAGGTCTTGCCAAGTTGCCCAGGCGGGTCTCGAACCCGCGTGCTCAGGCAATCCACTCACCTCAGCCTCCCAAAGGTGTGTGATTACAGGCTGAGCCACCGAGCCCAGCTAGCTATTAATATTTCTGAAAGGTTGCATACATGCCTACACACACACATTTTTCACAACACAAATTTCTTTTTATGCATAATGAGCACAGAGTAATCTGTATCACAGTGAACCCCATGCTTACTCTGTGTTCACTGATTGCTTAATTTATCCTTAGCACATAAGATGCCAGGTGTTATTAGCGTGAAATAAAACTCAGCAGTTTTTTTCAGGACTATCAGTGCTCTAAACCACTCTCTCAGAAAACGAATCATGTGGGCAGAAATGTGAGTGGATATATATGCTTTATTGTTCACCCTTGCCAAAGTTCCAATTTTTAGTTTTCAGTCAATCTGTACTAATCGAGGAAGAGAATTTACTAAAATATTGTGCAGGTTTGTGTCACAGAAGTCCACTCAAAGGGATAGGGCACCATTTATGAGATGCTTTTCTATATTCTATGTGGAATTCTACCTCTAGAAATAATGAGAAACCAGAAACTTGCACTTCTCCTGAATTCTTAAGCAAAGGTTAGATAATGAGAGGACTTTTTAAGTGTCATAGTGGGATCTTGGCTAAGAATTTACCTTTCTAATAAAAATCTTTGTGAAATGTGCACAGAATATGGTAGATGTATTGCAGTACATTAATTCTCCACATTACAAAAGAAAAAAACTTTTTGTCATTGTCCTCTAAAGCACAGACATGCTGTCAAAGATGACCAGGCAAGGGGAACTTATTGGAAAACACTAAGTCATAACATTTCAAGGCAAGATACACAGCACAGACCTTCCCCTGGGAAGTGTGTGGTATGGGAGCCTTCTGTTGGGGAAAAATGTGTGCCACTTTCTCTCCCAGTGATCTTACAAAGTACCCAGGGGAGTGGTGAATTCTAGGATGCTCATTTCAACATGTGCTGAATAATGAGGGGCGAGAACTGGCTGCAGAGGGAAGAAGAAAGTTTCCCAGCCAAGGGTGTGGAGAAGACCCAGAGGGCTACAGAGGGATTAAACAAATTGATGTGCAGATTGAGGGAACTGATTCAACCTGAATCAGAAATATGAGGAAAGCATGGGTTGACAAAAGACTAGGGTCTTTTACTCCCTCTGGAATCCTCTTGCTTTTAGTCTCTTTGAGAAGGCAGTTCTGACAGGAGGTATTTCCCTGGGTGGGACCAGGAAGATTTGCTATGAGTAACCAAATGAGACAGTGTTTTCTGAGCCCTTCTCACTGAAGGTGAGGTTATCGTCAGTGTCTAGACTGGTCTAGGCCTAAGGCTACCTCCTGTGGTAAAATATTTTTTACACATGATTTTCTAAAAGTTGTGGCCTTTCAGAAGGCAACCAAGGAGCTGCAGGCTCTATCTTAATTGTGAATTCTCACTGGTGGGTTAGTCATCCCTCCTGACAATGCAACCAGGGAGATGCCACAGTGCATACAAAGAGGATTCTTGCTGCTATGTGTTGCTAAACAACACAGTTCTACAAGTCTAAACATTGTACAACTCTAGGGGGCATTGTTCACATTGTTTCTATGTGAATGGGGTCCCTGGAGTTGTGTATCTCTTTGGCATTGCAATTCAAAGCATTTTATTCCCTTGAATTCTAGGTTGTGCGTGTGTGTGTGTGTGTGTGTTTGTGTGTGTACGCATGGGCTGGGATTTTGTTTGTTGGTTTACTTGTATTTGGAGACTGGGGAAAAAGAAGGAATAAAAATGGTAGAAGGAAGGGCTGGATGGGAAGGAGGAAATGGCAGGAGTGGTAGAAACAATTATGGGGCATCAGAAGAATCACTGCTGAAAATTCTTACATACTTGTGATCTTTGGAGCTTTGTACATTTTCCAAGAAATATTTAGATACACTAAGATCATCTGGAGGACAATTAGCCCAAATCTTACTGAATCAATCTCAATACTGTGAGGCTTGAAATGTAAAAGGGAAACATTTTGCAATGGTTTTTAGGTGTGGTCCCCAGACTAGTAGTATCAAGGACCTGGGAACTTGTTAGAAATGCAAATTCTCAGGTCCCACCCCAGGCCTACCTAATCTGAATCTGAGGGTGGGGCCCAGCAATCTGTGTTTTAACAAGTCCTGCACATGACTCTGCTGCCTGCTTAAATGTGAGAACCACTGCTGTTTAGGATGAGCATGGAAAATTGAGGAGAAATGGCCTCCTGGGCAAAGTTTGAGATTTTTGATTGGGGTTAGGTTGTGTACTGGTTTGGACTACCTGAGGAACAGAGTCTAGACCTGGGGAACATGCAAGAGTAGATCTTGCCAACCAGATTTTTCAGAAGCTTTAAGGGTGGGTGAGGTGCCAAAGAAAACAACCTTGGCCCTTGTATGAGAATAAAACTGGATGGGAGTGCCAGGACTTGTTTTTAAAAATACAAATATTTGTTCTGCAGTTTAAACCACAGTAGAATCTGCCAATTCAACCCTTTGTTTTCTCATCCATCTCTGGAAGCAGGACAGGAAGAAGGAATTTGAAAGGGAAGGAAGAATTCTTATTTATGTGTTTGAAAATCTGGACCTCTCCGGAAGTTATCCTGAGCCAATGCCAAGGACCTTGTACTCTTAAAAGGTATTAAAAGGTATTTCTGGTTATGTGTAAACCATCTCATTGCATTTCTGATGCCTTTTGTGTACAAATGCATGTTGAAACCACATAAATTATTTGTATCCTCTGTGTTCTTGGGATTACTGGGAGTATAGAGGTACAAAAGAGAATACAAACATATAAGCAACACATAAACATAAGTGACTGAATCTAACTTGAACTTCAGGAAAAGACAATCCAGAGAGGTCTAGTTAGTCCCAAAACCACTTAGTGGAATTCAGTTTAAGGACTAAATAAGCCTTGGAAATAGCAGTAGGCAAGAGTAAATATTAGAATATGATCAGAGAAAAGTAAATGAAACGTTTTTAAATTTTATTCTGATTAATATTAGATGCATATTGCAATAAAATCACATACCAATCAAAGTAAAAAAAAAAGATGGAGATATTTAAGTACATGACAAATCTAATGGACAAATGACAAGATAGTAAAAATAGATTCATTTCAATGTAAAACCATACCCAGAAATGTGCTACACACTGGTGCTGTTTCCCAGTGGAGGGATGGTAAGTCCCTGGCACACTTACTACTACCTCCTGTTTCCAGCCAGAACAGACATCACTATCAGCACTGCACTCCTCCCTGCTGAGCCCATTCTCAGCCCCGGAGTTCCCAATACCTGCAGTTGGCAGCCATTACCAATAGATCAGAGCTGCTACTTGGCCATCAATGACTGCCTGGAATGGGCCTTGGCTGGTTCTTCTCCCAGCTCTGCCGCTCATCAGTTTGCCACAGGAAGCCTCTTCCACACAGTGCTCCAAAGTGTACCTGTTCTAATTAGTACTAATTATTATAATTCCAGAACAGACCAAGAAATGTGTATTTTCTTTTCATCTCCTTTTCAATATTACATATAAGCAAAAACCTTTCCAATTTCCCCAAATGGGGGAGAGGAGGATAATCAATGTTTCTGAAACTATTAAAAAAAAATCCAGCAATGATGAAAATGAATAGTATATGTATAGATCATATAAATACATCCGAAACTGTGGGGTATTTTCAAGTGGCCCAAGTTATTTTTTACCTTAAAAAAATTAAATTTAAAAAAGCCATGCATTCACTTCAGCAACACATATACTAAAAAGAATTCAATGATCATGTGTTTTAATGCGTAATAAAAATATAACCTAACATCTCTGAATTCATGGGTATTATTGCTTTTTCAAAGAGAAGTAAAAATATTTTTAGAAACATAATTAGCTTAGAGAACAATATTCAGTAAATAAGAGTTCAGGCAGCAAAAATCGTGAAAGTGGCATGTGACTGGCTGACGTCTGAGAAACACCATCATATAAATGCGTGTACATGTGCTGAGTCTCACCTAATTTCACTGCTGATTTACTATGCCATAGGAGAGCATGCCAACTGTCCAGTAACACAGTGCCACCATCTCCAACTGCCCATTAACTAAATGTGAAGTTATCCTTGCCTTCCAGCAAATGTCTAACCCTAAAATTTTATGATTTAAAAACAAACTCATGAACTTAAGCTGACTCAAGAGGTAGAAAAGGCTAAAAAAAAAAAAGGATTTTTTTCTTTATCTGACCTATAATCTACAATTAACGTGGTGATGTCCTCTGTCACAACTAACTAGTATCACTCCCAATTGACTTTCCCAGATAGTTTTTTAATTAGCACTAACAATTCAAACTATTAAAAAAACAGCAGCACAGGGTGCCATGGTAATAGGACTGCTTCTACGAGTATCAATTTACTCTGACAACCGACAACAACAACAAAATTCTAGTGGAAAAAAAATTCCATTCTATTTTATCTTTACTGCTTGTAATATGGTCTCTCCTTAAAGGCCTAATTTATTTCACATGTTTCGAGAAACCATTTTTATTACCCTGTATCTGAATTATATTCATTTTGTTTTTCTGCTTTAGAATAATACCAGGTTTCCGTTTGTCAGAAGCATTTGTCATTGAGTGGTGAAATTACATTGCAAGAGATGTCATAAGCAGCGATTTGTCACCACCTGCCATGTTAAATAAATCTCAGAGGGAAGCACTAGGTTATAGGGCAAGTAAACAAGACTTTTCCTCCTTCTTCTTTAGATCATGCACTAATTTGTACAAGTAAACACTAGTTTAGATTTTCAATCTTAGGTACTAAGTAAAAACGAGAGACAGACTCAATCAATAAAAACTTCACATAAATTACTCAAAAAAGTTGTATTTAGGCTAAACAGTAAAAATTTTTTCTTTGCAGAAAAACGGATTTTAAAATGTCTAGGACCTGTATACCTATGGTTAGCCACATTGTGAAATTTCCAGGTACATCTGCGAAATAGTGATTGTGGGTCTTTCCACTTCCTTCACAATCCTTTCAAGTCTATCCCTGATTAATTCCTTTTCTTCCTCCTCCTCTTCAGCTAAGAGTCTAGTCCATAATGTTGGGGCTCACTCCAGACCCAAGCTCAGGCACTGATTAAAAACCTAAGAAAAACCCTGAACGTAGTTAAGATTCAAGAGACAGAAAAGCCTAGCTCTTTATCTAACCTATAATCTACAATTAACCTGGTGATGTCCTCTGTCACAATTAACAAATGTCACTCCCAATTTGCAAAGCAATTGAGGGTCTGAGTTAAAAACTGAAAGACAAAAAATAACAAACTCCAAAAGGTGAAATTTCAGGGCAGTGGTAGGGAAGAGGGAACTTTTGTGGGTTGGGTGTCAGAATTCACCTGCTTCAGAAAGGCTTCTTGGCCACACAAGCATAGAGAAAGAAAAGCATGTCTTTTACTGTGGATATGTCATAAATACACACTTAATAGCAGCCACATCACAATACACAATAAAACGAACCTGTGAGGACAGCAGTGAGGCATGCAGATCCTGGAACATGAAACACCGTGAGGAAGAGAAGGCCAAAGGTGATGGTCATTATAACTCTATACAGTATATATAATTTCACTTCCATTCTGCAGATAAGAACACTACAGTGCAGGCAGGTTTTTATGCTGTTCAGGTTCACCCAGTTGACATTTACCACAATTAGTTTCTCCAAAGATTCTTGGGTAGATCCAATAAATGTGGTATTTCAATAATACCTGGTATCTCCAAATTCCATTTGCTATTCATAGATGGCCAGAATGAGCATTTAAACCAAAAGGAAACTACAGCCCAGTGAATTTAGACCAAAAGGATTATGAAGAATCGTTTACAAGCCATCCCAGGCACTAACTTTAATTTAGAAAGCCTGTTTTTACACATCAATATCATTATTATAAATTGTTTTAACACCAGCCTATACTTAAGGTGTCTCATGTAACAACACAGAAAAAAAATTCAATTTACCATGTTAGAACTCTGAGAATTTAAACATTTGTATATCTTCTACGAGTTAGAAACAAAATGGGTTAACAATCTAATTAAAGCAGTGGTGTAATGCATTCTAAATGAACACTCAGTCTTCTCATAAACACTGAGACTAAGGGCCATTTCTACCAATTCTCCATTCTATTGCCAGATACATGGTAGGCAATTAATTCTGCTTATGGATTGGCTGACAAGAGAGTTCAGTGAACTAACATCAAATACTTTTTTAGTCCCCTAATTTGCAATTTGGAAAACCAGAAGTAACAATTATTCTTTTAGAAATCAAAGGAGGATTCTGGCCTCAGAAGTCCCTATGTTCCAGCCTTGTTAGCCATTTTCTTGAGAGAATTCTGGGTGACAGACACTACTACTACACATCGGATGGGTCAGAGCACTCTCTATTTCTCTTTTACAACTTTTTAAAACAATGAATACAGCTTGCTCTTTAAGGGCTCAACTTTATGGGAGACAAGGACTCTTCACACTTTATGGAAAGGTCAAAGCTATCCTAAAAATGGCCAGTGAACCCAGTAAATTTTTGACTCAGAGGTCCAATTTATCTGCATTTCATCATCTAATTTGAAAATAAAATGACCAAGCCCTCTTTTCCTGGTCTATTATTTATTAGCTGTTAATGAAGAAACTTGCTTTGCAGTAACCTCATACTGTGTCTTCTCCTTGCAAAAGGCATATTCAACTTCTTCCTCCTTTCTTAAAATAAAGAAATACTTTTTGGCTCTGTTCCTTCTTGTTCTCAGTCTCTCTCCACATCTTTCAAGAACAGAACTGTTTCCTTTTCCCTCTGTTTTTAAGAAATATACAACAAGTATATCTTCTATTATTTTCTTTTTTTAAAAAAGAGAGGGTTTTAGATACTAAATCTTACACTTCCCTCTTTGTAAAGATTCATGATTTAAACAAAAAACATTTTTAGATGAGCAACTCACAGTATAAAGATTAATAATACAAATAGAATATGAAAAAAGTATTTCTACTTATGATAGACAATGATAGGAAGATCCAACAAATACTATAAAACTCATCTAATAATATAAATAATTATAAGAGAATAAATATTATAAAAGTAAGCAAGAAAACTTTTAAATCGATACTAATGTGAGCCGCGAATGAGAGATGTGGGTTGCTTTTGAAGGAAGACAGTCCTGGGATTAGTTGCTTAAATATCAACAAGTTGTTTCTTGCATAAGGTCGACTTAGGAAGAGAGCAAGTTCAGAAATCATAACCATGGCCCAAAGTCTCAACTTCGAATATGCTGAAAATATTATAATATCCTAGATCTCTCTCTTTCTTAGCATAGATCTTAACACTTCAAATACATCAAAACACAATTTTAAAAACAGATCTAAGCTATGCCTCCTTCGAACTATTGGATGGCAGCATTATACCCAAATTCTTTATATTTGATTGCGAACTCCAACTCGTGTAATTAAACAATGTAAGACTCATGTGAGACATGCTCAGCAAGTAGTGGGAACCAGGAAGCTGAATTTCCATTTTCCTTTGTCTGTATTTTACAAAATCATGCAAATTCCATGCACAATTAATTTGAACTGAAGCTGTAATCTGATAGCTTGATGACAGAGCAAAATTAATTTGGAACAAAGAAAAATAGTAATTTGTGAAAATCATGGCCACTGGTAAGTTACAGTTACAGGGGAGGGCAGGATGGGATGGGAGAGGCCTTTGGAATCAGGAGTGCATTTCCCAGCAAACTTTATTTCTCCACAATAGCTATTTTAAGTTATGAGTAATAGGTCTGGAAATAAGAATGGAGAAGCTGCCCTGAAGGGGAGGGAGGAGACTTTATTCTCTGTCATGGAAAAAACACAGGAGGAAAGGTGGCAGGGAGACAAGAGACATTGAGTGATGGAAGCAGAGAAATAGGGGGACCTGTGTCTCATGGCTTCCTTCCTTTCAGGAAAGCCAAAGAGGTTATCGTTTAAGCACAAAGGATTGTCATGATTTCATGAACTTGAAAAATATGGAAATGGTTTGAAACAGCTGCAATGGAGGAGTGTGTTGCTGGGTTACTTTATTCACATTATGTGGATTCGTCTTGCCTAGTCTCTGAAATCAATGATGCCCTCAGGGTCCTATAGCAGTGGCTCCAAAGCTTAATTAGGAATGACAAATATGTGGCACATGTGCAGCCACTCCTCTCTTACTCATGACTATTACAGACATTATTAATCAAGCACAGCATCCTTTCTCACTGAGTTGAATCAGAATCTCAGAATCCTTCTCAACACAGTGTTCCAAAGCAGCCATTATTAATTGTTCAAAGGAGGTGCCATGCTTGAGCAAAACACAAGACTTGCTGTGGACTTGGTTTACTCATAACAGGGTTCCTGTTTTTGCATCCATGGGTGGCTATCCACTTGATAGAAATCTAGGAAATGGGTTTTTTGCTCCTGAACTTCAATAGCTTTATGTATGGGGATCTGATACTTGCTCCCACACTTCCTAAACAGAAACCATGCATCCAGGGCTGGTCCACTCATGAGCACCACAGAACCCTGCAGTAAGTCAAGACTCTAACCCTCCACCTCTTTCAGCCACATCCTCGAGACTCTTTCCTCAACTGACTATGACGTGGGGAAATCTGATGCTTGTTGGTAGTCAGTGGGCTGAGCTGCTTCTCTACTTGTTAAGCTTGATACTGGAAGAAGATGCACTTAAAGTATCTCATCCCTCTGATTTTAAATTTTCAGTTCCCTGGTGACTTGGCATAAAAAGCCAGACCCCATAAATCATTAAGTCATCAATCAACCAAGAAGCCTTTTAATGAATTCCAGGTTTGAGGACTGTGGCCTGAACAGCAGGTCCTCCTGATCTCATCCTCCACTAAAACACTCTCCCTAAGACAGGTCCTGCAGCAGCTCAGAGGCTCTAGAAATGTCTCTAGAAAGGTCAGAGGCTCTCTCAAAGTCTTAGGTATTTCCTTCATTGAAGACCCTAAAATCTAGAGGCAGTTCAAGGAATAAGCTTGAAATTAGGATCCTATTCTCCAGAAGTTACCTATGCAGCAGACCACTGTCTCTCTCTAAACCAATGAACCCAACAAAATAATGCTTAATGTGGTCTTGCCTATGTGTCCCAGTCATATTGGGCTTGCTGGTTCATTTGCGGGGCCAGATCCCTATCCTTAGAAGGATCATTCTTACTTTGATGAGAGATTCCAGAATCCCTGTGTTTATATATGTCCTGCCAACTTTCATGACATCTTGCATTCAGTTGCTTTTTCTGAATTCTGGAGTCCTGATCCAGTCATTCCCTTAGGTGCAGGCAGGACTGTTGGCCATGCCTCACAATCAAAGAGATTTGTGGGAGAATCGTGTTTCTTGGATCAGAAGAGTATAATGTGGTCTCTAATGAGTAGATAGTGTCTAGAGAGCAGGAGTCTGAAAACTCCAGGGTATGCCAATCTAGTAATCTAGACAGAGGCAACCCAGTCAGTACAGCTCGCATTCTAGGAGCCTTCTGCCCTAAGCAGAACCTTGCTCTTCAGCCTAGCCCCATGTTTTCAAATATTAGATTTTTCAGAAGTCAAAATGTTAGGAGCCAGTATGTCTCTGACTACCAAAAGATCAGTTGAGGTGACAGCATTGACAACCCCAGAGATGGTGAAGAAGAGACAATAGGTGTAAACATAGTTTAAAAAAATGCTATATTTGCCCTTATATGCACTTGAGTTGAAATCACAATTTTACCATGGACTAACTCTGTGACCTTCATGAATTGCATGGTTTCCCAGAGCTTCAGTGAAACAAGGATAAGTAGGAAATAATAATAAAAATATAATAGGGTTGTTGAGAAGCTTAGAGATAATATATGTTAAGTGCTGGCCAGATGACAGGGACTCTCAACAATGCCTCCTGCAGCAGTCTCTTGCCAAAGTACGAAATTAACATGCAAACATACTTGAAGTACAATGCTTATCACATAGGAGGAATTCAAATACTTGTAAATAAATTTTTTTAAATGAATAAATCAATGAACCAGTCATGTTTGTTTCCATGCGTAGGAGAATATTTTTCAAAAGGAACCTAGTTCGTCGGCTATCAGCTTGCATAAGCACCCGCAGTACTTTTTATTCACTGTTAGCTCAATGTTTCAATTGAAACAAGCAGTGACCTAAAATCATATTATAAACTATTTCTGAAAATCCATCAAATCCACTTAAACTGTGATTTTTGACCTGCAAGTCACATTTGAACATTTACAGGAAATTCAATAATAAAACCCTGCCTTTGAAGGAGAGAAGATGTTCTTCAGAAAGATGATATTCTGTACTAGCTAAAATAACACTTTTAAAAAGATAAATTTCTCCCACTAAATCATAATATATCATTTCTAGGCTTAATTTTAATTAGAGCTGAAATTTTCAAACTTAGATATATAAAGATTATTTTTTGAAAAGTCAATTCTCTTTGTAGGCCACTTGAATTTTTGTTCTATGAAGAAAAAAAATCTTTCTGGAACTAAAGTGAACATTTTGGTCTTCATTAAACATGCGGTTGGGGGCAGAGAAAAGGCACACAAAGCATAATTCTGATGGTTGTACTCATTGCTGAGTGAATATCTGTGAAAAGTGTGTGTATTTTCTAAAAATAACCAACTACTGACCTTTTATTTGAGTCTCCCAGAATGGAGGAGAGAACACTTCCCCACCTGGATAATTCTCTCTACTCGTATATATGAAAGGACAATACCGATTATACACACAATTTATTTTGTAATAATGTCAACCTGTTCTGCAGGCTCCTAAAAGGCATGCTCCATTGGCATGACTGTAATTTAAGTAAAATGATCCTGGGCTCAGTCCCAGTGCTTTTACTTAGTAAAAGTTCTACACCAGGCTAGGTACTTAACATCACAAAGTCTCAATCTCCTACAATTTCCCCTAGGTACGAATAATTCTTTGGCCTCTGTCTGCCTCCCACACTGTCCCCACTCCCTATTTATTCTATGTAATTCTCTATCCTGCTCTATGCCCAGGAAGGCCTGTTTTAATTGCAACACCACAGATTTGGTGGACAGAGAGCACCGGCAAAAGATCAGAGGGCGGGTTTGTGTTTCCATGAGAGTCCTGGGAACCTACAATTGTCCTGTGTCTTTGCCACTCCACTTCCCAGGCTGTAGACTCACTGGAAAGATGAAAGGAGATATCACAGGTAAAGCATTTAGCAAGGGCCTGTCATAACCATGAGTGATAGATACCACCTGCTGTTGGAAGCCAAAATAAGCAAATGGTATTTGAGGAGGGTCCACAGCTAGTTAAGGAGTTGGTTGGAATAATGTGTCACCAAGGTGAAAGCAGTCATCTCCATTTAGCGAAAGTGAAAGCGAGGAAGTGAAAATATTTGGTTCAAGACTATTCCCATGGCCCTCAAGCATTTGTGTGCCACCTGTTTAGCTTACCCAAACCCTTCTCTGACAAAATTCAAGGAAAAGGATTCTCTCTTTTATTAGCCAGAGCAAAATAAAACCAATACTGTCCAAAGGAGCAACAATCAGCATGGCAGCAGGGGGCGGAGGGGAGGGCAGGCAGGCAGGGAATGTGATATGTGATATTTGCTCTGTGCCAGAGGAAAGCTGGATTGAGGCAGCTAGTGACAATTCTGTGATGCCTCAGAGGAGTGACAGGTGCCCTGGGGCAGGTGAGTGAAATGCTCCTTGAGGGTGTTCAGGATATGAAAAATAAGATAGAAAGTTTTTGTGAGTTGTTGAACGCTAGATGTAAGCAAATATAGGACTTTCTATTTTGTTGCACCTTGATAAATAAACACGGGGCTCTACCTGGCTCTATTATAGAAGCATTGCCCAAGGCTGAAGGATTTGATTCTTTACCTGATCCTTCACTCTGTTCCGTGACCAAACTGCAATCCTCGCTTGCCCAAAAGGAATAGTCTGAAGACTGAATGCCATGTCCTGTGGTCCCATGACCCAGCATCAACCTAACCTGGGGACTTGCTAGAAATGCAAAATCTGACTGGGGCATGGTGGCTCATGCCTGTAGTTCCAGTACTTTGGGAGGGTGAGGTGGAAAGATCACTTGAGGCCTGGAGTTTGAGATCAGCTGGGGCAACATAGTGAGACTCCATCTCTACAAAAGTAAAAATTAAAAAATTAGCCATTCATGGTGTATGCCTGTTGTCCTAGCTACTCTGGAGGCTGAAGAGGGAGAATTGCTTGACCCCAGGAGTTCAAGATTACAGTGAGCTATGATGGTTCTACTTCATTCCAGCCAAATGACAGTGTGAGGTTTTGTCTCTAACAAAAAGAAATTAGGGGCAACCCCTTTGGGTCCCTTCCCACTGTGGGAGCTTTTCTGTCCTCTCAATAAATCCTGCTTTTTCACTTAAAAAGAAAAAGAAATTCAAGGAAAAACATAGAAACACAAAATCCAGATTTCTTGAATCAGGACTCTGTAGGTGGGGCCCAGCCATCCGTGTTTTAACAAGTCCTCTAGTGAGTCTGATGCACACTCACATTTGTGCCCCACGGTCTTAACACAAATGTCTTAGCACTGATGTTATTAGTTACCATGTGTTAGCCACTTATTATGAATCAATCATTGAGCTAAATCCTTTACTTGAATTACCACGTTTAATCTTTACATATTGTGAGATAACTACTGCTGGTGTCCCCATTTATGGAAGGCAAACTGAGGCTCGAGTAGTTTGCAGAGCATACCCAAGGACGTGTGGCCAATGCCAGAGCCAGAAATGGAATCCTACTGGCCTTCTCAGTGTTCTGAATCACTTCACTTTGCTGTACTGCCTCTATAGCACAAAGCAAGAGACACCACTGTAGAGCAAAATGCACTTTTCAAAGAGGCATGTTTGTTGGATGATGTGAGCTTTTTATATATCACTACTGTGACTACCCCCCAGTCTGCTCAGTGAATCTGGAAGTTGCCCCAACAGGGAACTCCTCTGGCTCTAAGTCATGCCCCACTCTCAGAAGCACAAAAGGATATTTAGGAGATAAGAAAGGAGCTGAGCCAAGGCTCTGGTGGCCAGATATATGGCCATCTGGAAGGGGTCAAAGTTACACGGTTTTTGTTGCCCAAATAATTGTGATCTTTGTCTCCATCAGAATATGTATATATATGTACACACATGTACACACACACCCCCTACATGCATAGCAAAATACACAACACCCATACTTTTATAGTTAATTGAGAGATAATATACATTTGGATCTACTTCCTCCCTCTGCAAAAAATAAGTCAGACTGAACGAACAAAAAAAAAAAACTTTAAAAAGTCTTATCTACGAATTCCTATATGAAATGTGCTATTGCCTGCCACTATGAAACACCTGCATTCTCTAATCTGATAAACTGACATCTATTTTTACCTAGAGGGGAAAAAAAAGTCAACAGATGTTGACCTTCAATGATCATTGAAGCATTACCATATTTTAATTTCAGTACATAAAAATACCCTAATGTAAAGTCAAAATCCACCTTTAAAAATTTTCTACTATCATATTTGTGCAACGCCAAGCAGAGAAAAACTAAAAAGAAAAAAGGAAAGAAAGATATATTTCATGTATAGAAATAAGATAAATAAGATATGTATTATATGCAAATATATATAATATGTAAAATATGTATATTTTAAGAAATGCTAATTGTGGATTTATTTTCATTTACAACTGATTAACCTAATAATGACATTTGTGTTTAAATAGAATTCTCTGGACAATACGTAGGGAAAATTTGAAGTGCGATTTTTTCTGAAATATATCTTATTAAAATACGCTTATATGTATTGGTGTTTAGATAGAGATATGTGAAAGAAAAAGACAGTGATCAATAAAAAATATTCTAAACAAATATACCTTGAGAATATGCTTACTTAAAAAAATTTACATCTATCCCAGAACATTCACTAAGTTTACATTTTATGAAATTACTAATCGAATGCAGATAAAATTCATCAGTAATTACAGCATCAATAACAAGTGAAACTGCCATAAACATCTTTTTGAGTAATTGACAAATGCTCAAATAGGGAGCTAGTGAGTTCATTTTCTCACTTTATAAAAGGGTCATTCCATGCTCCTACTTTGTTTTGATATGGAAGTCACGTGCTTGCTTTCATCTGCCTCAGTTTACTCCCCCAAGTTCCTTGAAAGCACTGGGTTCTTCTCACACATCTCCATATATCCAGGAGTTCTTAGGTAACAACTCTGCAGTTGGGAAGGCTTTAATAAATATTCATTGAATTAGATCCTTTGTCTTAGGTTAAGGTGATATGATTTGGAGAGGAAGGGAAACAAGGAAAGGCTCTCTTATGCAGCAGCCACCATTCAGTTCATACAATTGTCTTCAGGTAAGAAAGCTGGGCCAGGGTTTCCTGACCTTCTAAGTTTTCGAAGGAAAAATGGCAATCAGGACTTCAAAGAGAAATCTCCCAGTTTTTAAATGTTGGCCACAAATACAAAAGTTCTCCTTAAATCACAGTTTAGCAGTCTGAATTTGGGCAGGAAAACTAAGCCACTCAAAGATGTACCAGGAATAGCAAGTTCAATACAGGAAATTAGGGTTTATACAAATGACAGGTGAGCTGGACTGGATAAAGGACTAGAAAATAGCTGTGGAAGTTCTGGGAAGGGTGATCAGAAGAGCGAGAAGGCTAGACCCAGAAACCTCAATCCGAAGCAGCACAAAAGTGGTGATTCTCAGTGGGGAAGTTGCCCTGGACCCATCCTGGAAAGCTCCTGCCAGCATTCAGTCTGCAGTAGTGAAGCGAGTGGTTCTCAGGCCACTAGGAATACCACATCTGCCCACACATCTGGCTGCAACAGACTCTGCTCCTCTTCTGCCTCCCAGTTCCCGTATCAGTTCTTCTCACTGGCAATCTGGAATCAGAACCACAAAGGAAGGAGGACTCTGTGGTATGTGGCTGTGGTTTCTCCTCTGTATTGCATCCCAGAGAGGTGGGAGTGATGCCAAGTTGACAACAGACAAGTCTGGCACTGATGGTATAGGACAACAAAAGGTATCACTGGGGCCAATTCCACTTCAAGGTACCAGTACACACTCTCCAATTTAGAGGATGGCTGCAGAAACCATTTTAACAATTTCACCTTCTTGTGTGAACAAAAAAACCACAATGCACTG
The DNA here is from genome assembly GCF_000164805.1 of Carlito syrichta. Lineage (NCBI taxonomy): Eukaryota > Metazoa > Chordata > Mammalia > Primates > Tarsiidae > Carlito > Carlito syrichta. The sequence continues at coordinate 258,384 of NW_007092582.1, forward strand.
AAGATACTTTCCCAGGTAACACACACAATCCTTATCCTTGATAGGAGTGGACTGAACACCTTCTCCCTGTGCTCCTGTCCCTCCTCTCCCCTTCCTTCCTCTTCAGTGTTCTTCCTCCTTTTCCACTTTTCCTTCTTTTCCTCCTCCTCCTTCTTCATATTTTATCAGCAAGAAAATAATCTCCTTAGATGTGAGAAACACGTGACAATAAAAGAATAGCACAAGGGTGTTTTTTCGGATAATAAAATGGTCCTATATTCTGACTGTGAGAGTGATTATACAAAACTCTGTAACTGTAAAAATCCATAGAATTGTACACCGAAATGTTGCATTTTATTGTATGATAGTAAAATTACTGAATGATAATAACCTTAAAACAACAATAAAAATGAACATATCCTTTTGTATCAAATGCAGGTATCATCAAAGCTACTTAAATAAATGAGGTACATAAACTCTGAGAGATGAAAGCTTCTGACCAAGCAAAACTACCTGGGCCCTTAGAGAAAGTATGGAATATACAGGAGAGAACATTCAGTGGTGCCTCTTCAAAAATCAAGGAACATAATCTACTATTAATATCTAGATGTTAGTCCTCCATGAAGGCTACATAATCCTTTCCAAAACTATACTGTGTACTTGTTTATTGTATAAGAAGTCTTTATATAGCACTTACTTTGTTTAGGGGGAAATCAGTCAAATGCTCTTAACCCCAGTCATTATTGTAAAAAGTAGAAATTGAAATTATAGTAAAAATAAAATCCATTTTGACAAAGGACAGCTCTATGATTGGGATGTAATATTATATCAGCCACTACTATGATAGAATTAAATAGACCGAATAAACCCTAAAGAAAAATAGTTTATAAAATAAAAACTTGCTTTTTCTACCTGGGAAAATGAAACTGACTTGGAAAAAAATCAAATGAATAAAAAAGAAAAAAAATCTGTACTACAAAACTTGAATAAAAATGTAGTTTGCTCAACTTGCTTAAATGTAAATATTTAATGTATTTAAACTGTCTTTTAATAATTCATTCTCATTGTAATAATACTATCTCATCAGTTACCTGCCACCTTTTCTCTCTGCACTTCACAAATATCTAGTCAAAATTCAACAATTGGTTGATGTAGACAAAATCTTTCAATTCCAGTCTACCTAGACTTACACTTAAGCACTTTTCAACTGTCACTTCAGAATGTCAGTGATTAGCATGCAAAAGGTTTATTTAATTTCTTTATTTCTTTTTGGGGGGGGGGGGAAAGAAAAGAGGTTAGAAACAGCTGTCATTCAGGTGATGAATGCAAGCTGCCAGCCTTGGAAACAGCAGGTAAAGTAGTTGAGGTTAGAATTAATTAGCATTTAGAAACCCCACACTGGATCAAACCCTGGCAAGGAAATAGCGGTCCTTCCTTGCAAATTATTTCATCTATTAGAGTAGTCAGGATAGAAGGCACTGTGGAAGGATAAAGCCATATGTCTGAACATTCAGAAACAAACACACAATAGTTTTCCAATCTTTCTAAAAATCTAGGCTAAAATGCATAAATCTGAAATGTGACATTCAGTCAAAAGTCACGCATGAGCATACAATAAGCCTTTTTGAAAATTACATTCAGGGACTCATGATTTCCAGCTCACACGGGACATTCAACATTAACATTCATGAAATTGTCACCGGGGCTAGCCCACACAATGGCTCTGCAGCAACTTGATTTGCTACTATCATGAAAAGAAGAATGGCTTCTAAAAGAAATACCTCCCTGATTAAAAATTTGGTTTGGTTTGGGTTTCAGCCAGGTCATACACCTTAGAGCATACTTAAACATCTAAAGAAGAGAAAAAAGAAGAAAAAGGAGGAGAAGAGGGGAAGAGGAAGAGGGAGAAAAGAAAGGAGGAAGAGGGAGAGAAGAAGGAGGAGGAGGAGGAAAAGGTGACAAGAAGGTGGAGGATGACAAAAGAACAGGGAATAACAGACGCTGGAGAGGATACAGAGAGAGAAGAACCCTGTACACTGTTGGTGGGGATATAAACTAGTGTTACCCAGTGTAATAATGCCTACAGGATGTAGTTGAATTTCTACCCAACCTAACCTTGCTTATCTTTAAGAAACTGAAAGGCCAGTGGACATAAGTACCCTTCTTAACCACCAGCTAAAGCCTACAGGATCCAAGATGACAGTTTGCATGGCCTCTGAAGAACCCCTAACCTCTTTATTTAGTTTTCCATAACAAATGCCACACCCCTGGGCAGCCATGACAGGAAACAGAGGACCAAAAAAAAGAGAGAAAAGAGGCATGATCTGAATTCTGGGAAATCTCTGCCTATTCCCAGAAAAGTCATGTATATATCTTTCCTTGCTTTTCGTGTTCAACCCCTTCATGAAAGAAAACTGTAGCCAGCGCAGTGGCTCATGCCTATAATCTCAGCATTTTGGGAGGCAGAGGCTAGAGGATTGCCTGCGCCCAAGGGTTCAATACCAGCCTGGGCAACTTGGCAAGATCCGCGTCTCTACAATAAATTAAAAAATCAGCTGGGCATGGTTGCACATACCTGTAGTTTCAGCTACTTGGAAGGCTGAGGCAGAAGGATCACTTGAGCCCAGCAGGTCGAGACTGTGGTGGCTGAGAGCGTGTCACTGCCCTCCAGCCTAGGCAACAGAGTGAGAGTCTGACTCAAAAAAAAAAAGAAAAGAAAAGAAGGAAACCTGTATTTTAACCCTCTCGCCTCCCTCCCATTCTTGCTTTTCCATTCTGTGGCCATAAAGTTAAAGCCTCCACTGCTTGACTCCCCCCTCCCAACTTCCAGTTTCATATATTGACTTTGCGACACCAGATAAGAAAGAACCCTATTTTGAGGGTATAGCCAAGTCGACTTTGTTGGTAACACTAGTATAGCCACAATGGAAAACAGTATTTCTCAAAACAAAACCAAAAAAACTAAAAATAAAACTACCATGTGATCCAGCAATTCTACTACCAGGTATGCATTCAAAAGAAAGGAAACCAATATATTGATGTGATACCAGTATTCGCATGTTCATTGCAGCACTATTCATAATAGCCAAGACATGAAATCAACCTAAGTACGCATCAGTGAGTGAATTAAAAAAATGTGATATATATACAAAACAAACTATTATTCTTATTCTTATTTTTATTATTTTGAGTTGGAGTCTCACTTAGTCATCCAGGCTAGAGTGCAGTGGCATGCTCATAGCCACTGCAGCCTCAACCTGCTGGGCTCAGGCCATCCTTCTGTCTCAGCCTTCCAAGTAGCTGGAACTACAGGTGTACACCACCACACTAAGCTAATTTTTTAAAAAATTTATTGTAGGGACGAGGTCTTGCCAAATTGCCCAGGCTGGTCTCGAATCCGTGGGTTCAGGCAATCCTCTCACCTCTGCCTCCCCAAATGCTGGGATTCCAGGCATGAGCCACCATGCCCAGCTGGACTATTATTTAACCATAAAAAAGAATGAAACCCTGTCAGTTGCATCAACATGAATGAAACTGGAGGTGATTATGTAAAGTACATTAAGCCAAGCACAGAAGACAAATATCACATGTTCTTTCTTATGTGGGAGCTAAAGAAGTGGATCTCATGAAAATAGAGAGTAGATTGGTGCTTGCCAAAGGCTGGGAAGAGTAGGGGGAGCAGGAGATGAAGAGAGATTGATTAATGGGCATGAATATACAGTTTGATAGAAGAAATAAAACCTAATGTCTGATAAATCAATTGGGTGACTATAGCTTACAATCATTGATTGTCTTTTTCAAAATTGCTAAGAGAGTAATTTGACTGTTTCTAGTATAACGAAAAATCAAATATTTAAGGTGATGGATATCCCAATTTCACCAATTTGATCTTTACAAATTATATGAATGGATAAAAGTGTCACGTATACCCAAAACAAAACAAAAACAAAAAGCTCATCATTATTGCCCAAAAGTCAATGTTGAAACGCTGTAACCAGATGATTTCCCTACCCATACTGGGTCCTAGTCTAAGTGGAAGTTCTGATTGTGATTCAGATAAGTCGTTTTGATCATGTGAGAAATGATTGCTTGATTTCTGGTTATTTACAAGAATATTTTTCTGAGATACAGAATTATGAATCTCAAGCATTTCACACAGGGTGGGAAGCAGAGATTTCCATAGGCCCAAATGAAACCGAGCTTTGCCTTACCACTACAACAACTCCCACCTCGGCCCTTCCTCTTCTGCCTGCACACCCACACCCACTACCTCTTCTACCACCTTCACCCACTACCTCCACCTCCACTCTCAGACCCTCCCATCTCGGCTGCCCTCACCCTCCCTGTCATCTCCTCCTCCTCTGTGCCCAAACAACACAACTGCCACACTCCTCTGAATTCCACTCTTTCCTGACTCATCTGTGTCTCCCTTCACCTCTTTCAGCACTTTCCACTTCCTATTGCTTCCAATTCATTTGCAATTATTTTTTCTTTTCCAAAAGAGCTCTTAAAATATTACAAGTTCCAGGGGAAGAGAGGGATACAAAGACCTACTAGTAAAGTTTTGGATTATCAGCAATTTTTACTGACTTATTTTACTCTAATCTATTACAGGGACATGCAAAGATGGACTGGTTGAAAGTTTGTGGGGACATGGAAATATTTTCAACAGGTATTTGAAAAGGTGGTTTATGAGAACTACAAGAGGGAGAAATCCTTGCTGGTCAGCACAGAATCAGAAAGGGCAAGTCACTCTGAAAGCCCTCAGTGTCTGACTTGAAATTTAAAGTTTCTTTCCCATCTCAGAGCTTTTGCACACACTGCTCCCTCTGCCTAGAATGTTATTTCCCTAGATTTCTGCAGGGCTGGTTCCTCCTTGACCTTCAATTTTCAATTCCTATATCACCCTTTGAGAGACCTTCCCTGAACTAACTCCATCCTATCCACCCTTTACAGTTCATCACATCCTTCATGTATTTCCTGTATACTACTTATCCATACTAAAAATATTTTTAGCAGATGTATTTGTTTACTTCCTGAATGTCTGCATCTTCCTATCCCCCACTAGAATGTAAACTCAAGAAGGTAGGGACTGCAACTGCTTTGTGCTCTATGGTGTCCCCAAGTCCTGGAACATGCTTGGCTCCTAGAACAATTACTACAGTAAATCCCCTACATACAAACCTTCAAGTTGCAAACTTCCAAAGATACAAATGTGTCTTCACATGTCCAATCACATAAGTTAGTTCACATGTCTGGTATACATTGTCATGTGCAGGCATCCTCTACAAGTATTTGTGCTTTTGCATATTTCACTGTATAGTGCTGTATATTTGCTTTTCGAATATTATTTGTGTGAAAAGTATTATAAGCCTATTTCAGTGCAATACTATGTAGCTGATTGTGTTAATTGGGTACCTAGGCTAACTTTGTTGAACTTACAAACAAATTGGACTTACAAATATGTTCTCAGAATGAAACTCGTTTGTGTGAATGGGACTTACTGTATATGAGGAAGGAAGAGAGGGAGGGAGGAGGAGGAAATATGGAAAGGGAAGAGGCGAGGAGGGAGGAAATAAGGAAGAAAGGGAGAAAGGGAGGAAGGGAAGGAGGGAAGAGTGGGTTTGATGGATATGATTCAAATTCAGTAAAATATTTAGAGTCTGCCATAATATTTTTTGCACAACACAGAGAAATATGAACATAAAAATTAGAACAGTTAAGTCAAACAATCTTATGTCAAGGAGATTACTAATGAATCTAGGAGTCTTGGCACATTTTCAGCACTAGAAGGCAAGAGATTCACCATGCTCCCTTCAATGACAGCAATTCACAGTGGTAGTGAGAGGACTTTAGAGGGAGGCTTGGCCACCCGGGGTGAGGTAATTAAGTTAGGAAAAAGTTCCCCAGGCAATGCCAATATTCCATTTCACACTTCCAAATCTAGTCCCAGTGAAAGATCCTTGAATTTCCAGATGAAGATAAATTCTAAAAAGGTGCGCCACATGCCTTGCATCGAAGCTGTTATTTCAAGGGGTCCCGGATGCCTGTGTTTTCATCGGCTATATTAGGGTTGCCTAGGAATTGAAAAACAACAAAAAAACACATAGAGGTACATTCCTGGGCCTCACCTGAGATCGACTGGATCTCTGGAGTAGGCCTGAAAAGTCAGTACTTTAAAGATTTTTCCAGTATATTCTGAGAAGCAGCTACTAGGTTTGAGGACCACTGTGTTGAATGATGAAACAAGAATTTAAAATGACCTTAACAGTCTTGAGCAATGTACTGAAAAGATACACTTGATGCTGGAGTTTTGTATTATCAGAATCTCTCTAAGGTATCAAAGAGGCTGAGTTAATGAATAAAGATTAAAATTTTCAATGGAAAGATGAAAAATGTGGTTTTGAAGGGAGGTATGTATGTGTGTGCAAAATACAGGGTTAGGAAGACTATGCCAAATATCTTCATTTCTTTCTTGGTTGGAGTCCTATTTTCACTCTGCATTGGAGGCTGGAGGCTGGAAGCTGATGAACTTCATCAATGGTCTTCCTTACCTTCTGATTTCCAGTAGGCCCGGAGGGAGTCCCTACCAGAGGCTGGATGAAGGGAGAAGAGTAAGGCCTGGGTATTTATTCCTTCAGCCCTCTTTGTTGGAGGTCTGCCTTCAACTCAAGATCACAGTTCCCCTACACAATTGTCTCCCTCCAGGGAGGGAGTCCGTTAATTAAAATTTTTCTGATTTTTTTTTTTCTCATTTGAACGTGCCCTTTGTTTTTGCTGCGACTATCATCGATATAGAGACAGTCTAATGGGAAGACAGGTTGAAGGTAGTTAGGGTTATAACTTAGTAGCTGCTCAAAAAAAAATCTAATGATTATGTGACTCTCTTATATTGCTTTAATATTTGTCTGGAATAGGGGTGATGGTCCCACTGTTCTCTGTACAAGTCTTGTCTCATTAGGGATTTACGTCCTTTTATAAGAAATATTTATATCCTACAAGGACCAGAAGGACAGACAGATGGCTGGTTAAGGGCAGATTTCTGAGCTTATCCGTCTTGGTAATCTCTTCGACTTGCTGCAGGAGGCACCAGTGCACAGGGGACATAAGCAGGGACTCTACAGACCAGATGGCCTGGATTTGAATCCTGACTCCCTCACTTATCCGGGTGCAACTTGACAAGTCATTTAACCTCTCTGAGTTCCAGATCTGCTTTCTTAACTCTAAAGTGGAAACATCAATAGTAATAATAATACCTCTCTCACAGGTTATAAGGGTTGAATGAGTTGCCATCTATATGGAACTTTAACAGTCCGTAAAACAGGCAACCTCTAAAATCTTTAAAATAGGGTAAGATCTTGTCTATCTTGGAGGGAATATGACAATAAACCTATCAGAAGGAAAATACTGTTAAAAAGTAGAAAAGCCTTAGTAATTTATTCAGTGTGGGGTTTTATCCTTTTTTTCTTTTTTGCCCATGGTCTATAATGAAATTGTTTTAGAAGGACCAAATAAAATCCTATGTATAAAAAAAGAAAAACAGTTCCTAGAACAAAATAAATAATATATGTGTTTTTTAAAAAAAAATTTAAATCCCAATTGTGCAATTGTGCAAATTTCAGAGAAAACCATCACCTTTAGTAAATGACAAGGGCCTCATTTTTTCTATAAATAGTAAGTTATTTTTAAATGGCTAAGTATCTTTTGCAGATATTAGTTTAATCTAATTAAACTACAAGAGTCATTAAATGAATTAAATAATTAATTCATTTAAATAATTAAATGAATTATGACATTAAAATGAAAATTTGAGACATTGAATGACTTACTCCAATAGAAACTTTAAAAATAAAATAGTCAGGCATAGTGGGGCATGCCTGTATTCCCAGCTACTCAGGAGGCTGAAGTGGGAGGATTGCCTGAATACAGAAGGTTGAGGCTGCAGTGAACCATAATCATGCCACTGCACTCCAGCCTGGGCAACAGACTAAGACTCCAACTCAAAAAATACACACACACACACACACACACACACACACACACACACACACACACACGTAAATATACATGCATATAAATATACACTTTTTTTTTAGAGGTTAAAAATTCCAATTTTATGTGGTACATATACATGATGGACTATTAAGCAGCCATAAAGAAGAACAAAATTATGGACTTCACAGTAACTTGGATAGATTTAGAGTCTATAATACTCATTGATTTATCACAGAAACAAAGAAGTGAGTACCATATGTTCTCACTCATAAGCAGACCCTGAACATTTATCATAATACTATAAGAAAGGGATTGACAGTAGTTGGAAACTGCCAGGGATGGGGGGGAACACATAACATTAATGAGGGTACCTGATCTCAAACCAGGCAAATGGCAACCAAAGGTTGGTCTAAACTTTACCTGTATGATATCCACTTGTATACCTAATCCTAAATTGTACCCCACATTTTTAAAATAAAATAATTTTTAAAAATTTCTAATTTTATTTCTGTGCTAAGATGCAGAGAACACAGTTTGAAAGAGCCCATGCTAGCATTTTAATCATCCATGCCATTCCTGTCCTTGTCACCACAGATAACGACAGTGTGTTATCTGCTTCTATGACTAAGAATTTTGAATAAGACATCCACCTTATTCCAAAAGGTACAATGATCTCCAGCATACATAAATAATTTTTGGGTTAAAGTTCAGGTTTCAAAAGTCATGAAGCATGATGTTGACAACTCTGACAAAAAGTACTGTTAGAAGAGTTTTTCTCTGAAAACTACTTTTTTTTATTAATACTTATTTTAAAATCTCATCAATTACATTTTGTCCATATGAAAGAAAAAACACTCTGGCATCCTATTTTAATGTAGCCAGAAATTAATTACACCTTTTTCCATATTTCATCAGTATTCTCTCTGCCACTTCAACTTTATTTTTTATTTGTTGAGTCGGGGTGTCACTCTGTTGCCCAACCTGGAGTGCAGTGGCATGAACACAGTTCACCACAGCCTTGACCTCCAGGACTCAGGCAATCCCCCTGCCTCAGCTTCCCATGTAGCTAGAACTATAGGTGCATGCCATTACAACAAGCTTTTTTTTTTTTTTGTAGAGATGAAGTTTTGTTATATTGCCCAGGCTGGTCCCAAACTCCTGGACTCAAGTCCAGGATCCTCCTGCCTCAGTCCCCCAAAGTGCTTGGATTACAGGCATGAGCCACCCCACTGGCCAACTTCGACTTTGAATGATCCTTCGGGATCATTCGAAACTTGAATATGAAGGAATGGAAGAGTTTGTAAGGTAGAACCATATTCAGAGAAAAAACAACAACAGTGAATAATTCTTAACAGGTTTTTCTGTAATGCAGAAGGAAGGAAACGAGAAAAAAGGTCCTGTATAAGCTGCATTCTGCTAATGGTTAGGTTTTCTACTCTGTCTGTGCCCAGGGCCCATCTCCTGCTTAGCTGAAAGTTAGCATCATGGCTAATACTCCAGCTCATTTCAACTCACTGGAACAATGGCTTGAAAATTAGAAACTCCCAGGTGTGGGCATGTGGCTAATTTCTTCAAAACCTCTGATGAGGACTCCCAATAACTCCTTTTTCTCGAGGAAGCATAAAAGGTTATGTAAGTCATGAAGAAAGGGTGTGTCAACCCAGAACCAGGAGCAGGACCAATTCTTTCTCCAGAACGTTCTCCACTGTGCTTCCCTTTATGGCCTGCAGAAAAAGCTCCCAACTATTAAGTCTGCCCATGTCCTTGATGATTTTAATTGGAGTTGTATAGTAAGTAATTTGAGGCTAGGAGGAAGGTAGGCTCTTAATTATGTATGCTAACTTTTAAAAAACTAATTGAAGTCCACTTAAAACCTCACAAACTTTCAGAAAGTTGATCACAAAGCTTCTTGGAAAAAATTGTGTTGTGTATCTATGTACATTCCCTAGTTATTTCTCAAATTTTATTCTAAGTTAGACAACTTTCAGAGTTCAATGAATGTAAGAACATCATCTATCAATTCTGTGTCTCCAGCTACAACAGTGCCTGAGACATGGTAGGTGCTTCATAATTTTTTATTTTTATTTTTTAGAGATGAGGTCTTGCTATGTTGCCCAGGTTGGCCTTAAATTCCTGGGCTCAGGTGACTCTCTTGCTTCAGCCTCACCAATAGATAGGATTACAGGTATGTGCCACGGTGCTGGGTTTTTTTCTTCTCTCTTTTTTACTTCAAATGTTTTTGTCATAAGCATTTTTGAATGAATGAAAAAATGAAAACAGGAGCTAGAAATGTTTAATACTAATATTGAGCACTAGCTCTCAGTGGTATCACAGCAGGCACTTGACATGTGCCGTCTCAGTCTCCCAAAAAGCTAAGTCAGGGGCCCTTGACATACTCAACACATGACAGCATTAAAGTAAACAGAAGGCAAGAAACTTGTCTAAGATTTCACAGCCCAGAAATGGAAGATCTGGAATCAAACCTGGATAGATGAAGTTCAGAGTCCACACTAAGAACACCACAGTCAACATGTACACATGTTGTAATCACCACTTCCCATTTTTCCCTATTTAAGAAAATACTTGAGAATTCAAATCTGGCTTTTTATACATTGCTGAGAAATCATTCTGCATTGTCAACAAAGTTTGTGAAAGCCAGAAATGTACATTTTCACGTATACATAATCTATACACATTTTAAAAGTACTTACTGATTATGACTTAATACGAAATATATATGGGCCTCTACCCTGGTTCCTGACACAGAGCATCTAAAACCCATGTAATACCTTAGTGACAGGGGTAGGAGGAGCAGCTTTTTGCTATATCATTTTATCTTAGTCTCCAGTTCTTGACACAAGTGCTTCTAAAACCCTTGGAATACCCTGAGTAATGGGGGTTAGAAGAGCATCTTTTGTTAATCATAATAAGCCCCTTTCAGTCCTGTCTGAATTTATGTTGATAAAGTTGGGAGCTCTTAGCCAGAGGAACCAACCCTGTGATTAGAGGGTTGAACCATTCTGTCCCATCCCCCAACCTTCAGGATGGACGACAGAGGCTGGAGATTGAGTTCAATCACCAATGGCCAATGCTTTCATCAATCATATCTATATAAGGGAACCTCTAGAAAAACCATAAATAAAGGGGTGAGCATCTAGAAGGGACAAGGAGGGTGGCACGCTCAGAGAGGAGGTGAGAGCGCCAAGGCCCTTCTCACGTACCTTACCCAGCATCTCTTGTATCCTTTATAACCAATCAGTAATAGAAAGTCAAGTGCCTTCCTGAGTTCTGTGAGCTATTCTAGCAAATGATCTAACCCAAGGAGGGGATGAAGAGGAGCTTCTGACTTATAGTCTGTCAGTCAGAAGTCCTGGAGGCCCCAGCTTGTGATTAGCATGTAAAGTGGGACATTCTTATGGGAGCCTTTCCTTAACCAGGGGGGGCTGCGCTAACTCCAGGAAGTTAGTTCCAGAATTGAATTAAATTGGAGGACACCCAGTTGATGTTCTCAGAGAATTAGAGAATTTAAATGTGTGCAGAATCCACACATTTGGTGTCAGAAGTGTTGTGAGACTAGAGAAAGTGTTTCCCTTGATTGATAAATATAAAAACTCAACAATTAATTAATTTCTCTTTTTAAGCCCCTTCATAAACCTCCCTTACTTTTTCATTAAAAAGGCAGAGGAGAGTAAACCAAACAAAAACATGCTTGAAATGTAAACTACTGTCTCACGGGTCTCCAAAGACCCCAAAATGAGAGGCCGAAGAAATGTGACCCAAAGACAATGGAGGAGACATGAGCTTTATTCGGGAACTTACAGGGAAGGTAGTCCAGGAGTGGTCAGCTGTACAGAAAATAACTGCTCCTGATTGTAAAAGGCAGATGAGTCATATAGCATTTTACATAGGGCAGAGTGCTGGGTTAAGAGTGAAAAGAGGCAAGCGCATTCGGTGTGAGAAGGCACTTATACATCTATTGCTTGTAAACAAAATGGCAGTGAATTCTCTTTAGGGATAGGATTTTTAGTGTTATAATGAACTAAAGGTCAGAGGGTATGGGCACTGATCTAGGTGTGCTGGCTCCCGTCTGAACCAGCCCAGAGTGGGGGGTGGGGCAGATGGGTGAGACTGTCTCAAGGAAGGTTGCTGGAGAACATTCACTAAGCATAGCTGCAAGTTGTGGTCAGCAGGCACTTCGCCCACAGCCTCAGCATGACCTGCATGCTCAGGCTGGAGGCTGAGAAGAAGGAGACATCCTATGTGGGCCACACACAGGACCCCTCCCCACACTCCAACCCCCTGCTTGGGACCATATCCAGGGCGTGCTCATGTTGTCACTGAGTGTGTGTTGCCTTAAAGCAACTAACACGGTTAGTCGCAGCTAATGGAAAGCTTGTTATTTAAAACAGTAAGACTGAACTTAAGGTATTTTTAGACGTGGAAATAATATTGGTGTCATTTATTGTACATCCTTCAATTCCAGTTTTGTCAACAAAATGGACAGTTCTAGTGAGTTTGGGATGAGGTGGGCTGGGAATATGGCTCATACTATATGTTGATTTCTGCATGACTGTTTTACGTAGGCATCCTTCAGGGCATGGCCCCATCTAGTACATGGCATCATGTGTATGCTGCACATAGTGTGATGAGGACTTAGGCCCATGCTTTGGTGTCCAGCACCTTCAAAATATTCCCAGCTAGGCAATCAGGGACTGAATTTCATTCTCAGCTTTGATATTAGCTAGGTATGTGACTTGGGCCGATCACTTTACAACTTGCTTTGGTTTCCTCTAAATTCACAATAGTCAAATGTACAGATAATTACAATACCTGTAAATGATCCTTACACACTCTCTGACATTAACATTTAAAAACCCTCAAAAACCTTTACAAGTCAGTCTACAAATGATTACAAATATTGAGATAGGTGGCTTACTAATATTTCTTAGGGTTTGGTGACATGGCAAGGCTATGAGTCTGTGAGGATGGAAAGCTAATTCTGTACCAACATTTTCATGCAGTCAACCTGCCTCTGGACCCGATAAGAAGGTGAGCATAAAATGGTGAAGCAGTAAAACCCTGAGTTCCTGCAGCTGCATGATATGTCTACCCAGAATTGAGTATAGTATCCATGTTTCTACTCAGTCTGAAAAATCTAGGTTTTCTTTTATACCCCAGGGGATGCCAACACCGAAAATGCAGCACATTGTTGTAAGAATGGGCTCAGATGAAAGGGCTCTGAGGACAACATCACTACCCAGTCACTCCCAGGTTATCAAGTAAAGTTGATCACCAGCATTTTGCATAGTGAATATATATCATGATAACATTTAAGTACCTTAAAAATAATTTTAATCACAAAAAGAGTAATTTTAAAAATAAATTGTAATAGAGCTCGTGAGAAAAGAAAGTGACATTCCAACAAGAGCCAGTACAGAGTAAAAATAGCCAAGGTTTAGAACTTAGATGAAGTGGAGAAAAGAACAAAATAGAATATTCCTTCAGCCATTCTTTAATGAAATGAAACTAGACTTTAATATCTAAAGCTATGATATGCCCACTGAAGTCTGTTTTGTATATTTACAGTTAAATTAATTTTAACACAATGTATGGAGTTCTTATTCCAAATGACAGGTTCACTCATTCTTAACCACTATTCTAAGTTTCTTTTTACAAAGTTATGAGTTACAAACACCTTGGAAAAACCATGGATTTCTGAACTAGGTGAGTCCTACCTGTCTATTTCAGTCAAACTCTAGTATCCAAGGCAAGGCACAAGCAAAGCCAAGAAAGCAGCTCCAGTCCTTAAAGATTGCTAAGTAAGCCTCAGTTCTGTCTGGGTGTGCTGGCATTTTAAAAAATATTCACAGTTGTCAAATGTACAGATAACTGCAACATCTGTAACAACTTTCAGTCCAATCCCATCAGTTGAAGATACTGATAAGCAGTTCAGTCAGCATCCATTCCAACACCCTTCTAGCCTACTTTCATGTAATACTATAGAAGACAAAGAGCTAAAACTAAATTTCCCAGGTTCCCTTGGAGCTAGCATGTAATGTGGATCCTCCAACCCAACCCAAATATGAGAACCTTAAATATGAACAGCATAGGCAAACAATATAAGGGATTCGCGGCATGAGTCAATGGTTCTGGGGGAACGCACGGTGACAGAGTATCTGTTTTGAATTGTGCCAGAGTTTCTGACTTCAGTGTCATAAATGCCATGATGCGGGTAATAGCAGCACTGGTGTTTCTTCTAGGAAAGTCTAGTGTTGTGGTTGGGCATTTTTCAGGTATCGCCCCTGGTTGTATTATTCTCTGCTTAAACTATATAAAGTGGATTTTGTAGTAGCAATCAAGAACTCTGATTATACACTACAGTCTTCTTTTTCTCTCCTTCTTGAATCTTTACTGTCAGCTGTAACAACTTCTTTTTTTCTTTTTCTTTGGTTTTTTCTTTTTCTTCCTTCAAAAGGTGTTTTGTTTTTTTTTTTGCTTTTGCTTTTGTTTTTTGAGTTGGAGTCTCATTCAGTCACCCAGGTTGGAGTGCAGTGGCATGCTCATGGCCACCACAGCCTCGACCAGCTGGGCTCAGGTGATCCTTCCACCTCAGCCTTCCAAGTAGCTGGAACTACAGGAACAACCACCACACATAGCTAATTTTTTGATTTATTGTAGAGATGAGGTCTCATCAAGTTGCCCAGGCTAGTTTCAAACCCGTGGTCTCAGGCAATCCTCTCACCTCAGCCTCCCAAAGTGTTGGGATTATAGGTGTGAGCCACTGCACCCAGCCTTGAAGGAAGCTTTTAGTGGAGACTTAATCTCTCTTACCTACAGGACTCACCCTCAGTATATCTTCAGAAGTTTTAAATGGGTAAGAGAAGGCAAGATTATACTGAAATTATAAATTTAAGTTGTATGATTATCCAAGAAATTGAACATGAGAAGTTTTTCTTCCACAGTAATGCAAAGGATGAACTGACAGTAAGTGTGCACATTTTGTAAAAGCCCCCATTCACTGGAATCATAGAAAGCCCAATATAACTATCATCAATCTGGTAAGGCTGTTTTAAGTTAATTTTATATCTTGAAGCATTCAGGACTTCTCAAGAAAATTTTTATAATTAGCCATTGCCTTTGTCTTTTTGTTCCCTTTCTAGCCCACATACAGATGACAAACACAAGATATAGCAAGCTAGAGCTTTTTTACTACTTCAGAAAAAAAAAAAAATGTCAATTGGAAGAGCTGAAATCATTTTCAACACTCTGGATTGGCTGTGATTTCAGCCTTCTGTGACAATCCACTCTCACTCCTGTTCATTCAAGTAATCTCTCTGGCATGACTACACTAGGTTTGACTTTTTCCTATAATTTTTGGAGGCTGCTTGAGCACTCAAACATAGTGCTTCCTATTTTTAAAAAATCTGCTTCAGATACTTCTCAATTAACAAAAATGGTAAAAATGCCCCAGAATTACCTATAGAAAATTCTGCATTTAGGCAAAAGTGTGAAGATAGGAATGGGACAGAGTGGGGACAAGAAAACTAGTATATGTCATGAGGCTACTTGTCCCAGGAGCCTTACTGATGCAGATATGTTCTTTTATCTCTCAACAAACATGTGAAGAGCCAAGTAACTTGCTCAGATTTATATAGTTAGTATGCCACAGAGACAAGAGTGGAACCCAGCACTGCCTGTCTCCAAAGCCATTTCTATTAGACTCACCAGGGTGGTCAGAAACATGCTGTAAAAGTCCCCGTGAGTCAGGCAATTGATAAATCCCATCCTGTATCTCTACTTTTGCATCTCTTCCAATGCCATGCACCAAGACATCTTGTTTAGAGGATATAATTCAAAGTACAAATTCAAATGCAAATCCGGTTATACAATAAATCTAACAGGTCATGTAGACACAGCAGAGAATGTTGTCATATTCTGTATAAAAGGAAGATTAGCAAAGTACATTCTATAAATCACAAATTTCTGAATGACCAGAGCTTCTGGAAGATACAACAGCTCAGGTGTCCCATGTGCAGAGAACCTTACAAGTTAAGCTTCATATATGTATTCTGCCAACTTTCAATGAGAGAAATGCCACTTTACTATGCAAGGATGATGAGTCATGCAGAACCAATGAACAGAGATAGAAACATGTAATGGCCTTTTAAAATCTGGCACTTTGATGATTAAGTCATGCCTTCATAAAATTCCTGAGATTTTTCATTACAAGCTAACATCCTGGTGATCAGGCATAGTAGATGAGGAATTATTATGTGTAGCCATTATAGAAGGGTAGATTTTCAGAAACTAGAACAGTCTGGGAAAATAAGGTGTTTTATTTTTCCTGGATTTTTATTACCACCATAGCACTACAATGTTATATTACAGAAGACTATAAAGTATAAGGAAAGCATTTGGATATGGGCATAAATTCAGCCACAGTTTTTAACTCCTATTTATCTTTGAGTTGGGATTGAAATAAAAGGGTAAAAGAGGAAAACCAGAGGATATCATTCCCTGGTTAATATAGAATATAAAAACAATTATCTCTAAAGATGACCATGGGCCATGTGCGGTGGCTCACGCCTGTAATCCCAGAACTTTGGGAGGCAGAGGCAAGAGGCTTGCCTGAGCCCACAGGTTTGACACCAGCATGAACAATATGGCAAGACCTCATCTCTACAATAAATTTTAACAATTAGTTAGGTATGGTGGCATGTATCTGTAGTTCCCAGCTACTTGGAAGGCTGGGGCAGAAGGAATACCCGAGCCCAGCAGGTCAAGGCTGCAGTGGTTGTGAGCATGCCACTGCACTCCAGCCTGGGAGACAGAGTGAGACTCCAACTCAAAACAAAATGGCTATGAAAGACATACATTACCCAGTACCAGCTACCTGCCCCATAAGAATTGAATAAGAAAAAAATTGTGCCAACATATTATACACAGAAGTGAAAATATTAAACCCAATTTTTAAATATCAGAGCCAGAGCTGGCAAGGTAATTGAGAATTCAAAGCATGATGATAGTGATTATTAGATTTGTAGCTTTCCTTTCACCATTTTCCATTTTTTAAAATGTGTGTTTTAATAATAACAACGGGTAACAAGGAAGATTATAGAATGGGTGATAAAAAATAGAGTAGCATTTTTGCTTTCATCTGTGTCTCTTCAGAGACCAAGTCACTGATTTCACAGTTCAGGCACTAGTGTCTGCTAAAGCAGGATAAAGAGACAATATCAACAGGATATTGACTTGAATCTTCATGTTCTTCACCCATAGAGTGTCCTGATTTAAAGTGCTACATATCTGAGTGACTGTTTAATCTGCTTATCCCCACAAAAGATCTAAGACAAAGGCTCTCATGGTCTTACTCCTCTGATATTGCTTTGAATTTCTATATCTGTGATATTTCAATATGGTAATACTGTTATGGTTTTTAATATGCTTAAGTTTTGTTGTTGTTGTTTAAGCATGATTTTGGTTACAACTCAACTGTCCAAAAACTGAAAATAGCCTTGGTCTGACTTAAGACACCTTTAGGACAGTTGAAAAAGATACAGTCAATAAGATAATCAGCTCATCATGATCTACATATAACCAAAAAGACCCGAAGAGGATTGCTCATAAATTGAATATTAGTTTTTTATTTTATTTATTTATTTATTTATTTATTTATTTGAGTTGGAGTCTCACTCTGTCGCCCAGACTGGCGTGCAGTGGCCGCTCCCAGCCACCGCAGCCTCGACCTGCTGGGCTCCAGCGATCCTTCCGCTTCAGTCTTCCAAGTAGCCGGAATTACAGGCATGTGCTACCATGCCTGGCTGATTTTTTTTTTTATTTATTGTAGAGATGAGGTCTCGCCTGCCCAGGCGGGTCTTGAACCCACAGGCTCAGGCAATCCACTCACCTCAGCCTCCCAAAGGGGCAGGATTACAGGCTGAGCCACTGAGCCTGGCTGAATATTAGTTTTTTAATGACTAACAGTCATCATCTTTTTTCAGACTGAGCACTGATGAAAAAAGTAGAAGAAAAACATAAGATGATTCATTTTCTTCCCTTCTGGAGAGTCCTCTTTTTCCCCTCCAGCTTAAGAAACCCTAAGGCAGATGGCCTACCATTAGAGTGGCCCCCAGAGACCCATGCAGCTAACCATCTTGGATGTTTCAACAAGATAGACCACTGGAGTCCATACACAAGGAAAAGAAAACTTCCGCTGCCTGAGTTGATCCCAGAATTTAAAAAATTCTCAGTTACTACTCCCTCCTAGAGACCTCTGAGTTAATATCAAATCCTGGAGAAATTTAAGGCATTCTACAACAAATTAGAAGCAGTTGCCTCTCCTGCTGTGGCTTCTAGATGTTTACGTTGACCAGTAACCGTCATCTACCTTCTCCTTGGCATTAACTCTTCAAATTATTTATTTTCTTCTAGATTTTCTTTAATTTATATCTCTATAGGAAATGAGTTTAAAAATAAAAATTAAAACCAATAGAATTAATCAAAAAGGAACTATTAGCAAAGGTGATCATGCCAACTTTAAGGAGAATATCATTTGTTGTGGTAATTCATTCATTAATTCAAATATTTGTTGAAATGCTTGTTATATTCTAGTGTCTATAGTACTAAATATAACAAATTTCCTACATTTATGAAACACACCTTCCAATGGAGGAGATAGAAAATGAATGTGTGGTATGTGGTGGTATTGTGGTATTATAGTTTGCATGTTTGTGTCTCCCCCAAATTTATATTTTGAAATCCTAACCACCAACTGGGTGACATTAGGAGGTAGGTCTTTGGGAGGTAACTAGGTTTAGATGAAGTCTTGAGGGTGAAGTCCCCATGATGGTATTAGTGTTCTCAAAAGAAGAGAAAATATCTAGAGCTCACTCTATCACGTGAGAACACAGAAAGAAGATGGCCATCCGCAAACCAGGAAGAAAGCCCTCACCAGAACCTCACCAGGCTGGCAACTTGACCTCAGATTTTCAATCTCCAGAACCGTGAGACATAAATATCTTTTGTTTAAACCACCTAGTCCTATGGTATTTTTGTTATAATAGCCCAAATTGACAAGGACATGTGTGGTATGTATGATGGATATAAAGTACAGAGGAAATAAATAAAAAGGGGAATATAGAGTGTCCAGTCATGGCTATTTTAAGAAGAGTGGTTGCAAAAGGCCATCTTTACCAAGCTGACTTTAAGATAAAAACCTGAAGAGGGTAAGGGCAGGTAAGGAAGAGATTTCCAGGTGAGGGAAAAGTAAGAAGACCTGTGAAGACCTGCAATGGAGTGGAGGATGGAAAAAATAGTAGGAGATGAGGTAGGGCTTTGGAGACTTAGTAAAGATTTGGCTTTACTTGAATGAGATTCGTGAGTCTTTAGAGGGTTTGAAGCAAAGGTGTGACATGACCTAACATAGGTTTCTCAAGGAATCAGTCCAGCTACAGTGTTGAGAATAATGTGCAAGAGGGCAAAGGTTGAAGCAGGGAGAAAATTGGGAGACTGCAGCAGTAACCTATGGGAGAGATGATGATGGTGGTGGTGGTGGTGGCGGCAGTGGCAGAAGGTGGGCCAGAGTGCGGGAAGTTAAACAATGTGAGAAATTGTCGTGGTATTTTGAAGGTAGACTAACAAGATTTTGAGAGACTGAACAAAGCATGTAAGAGAAAGAGGATAGTCAAAGAGATCATCAAGGATTTTGGTTCAAACTATGGGAGAAGAGGGTTACTGTGAACTAAGATGCAGAAAACTGGAGGAGAAGGTATACATGTGTTTTTTGAGTGAGTATAGTGCGAAATAAGAAATTTGGTTTTGGAGATGACAAATTTTAGACACTTATTAGAAATCCAAGTAGAGATATTGTGTAGGCACTTGGATGTATACAACTAAAATTCAGAGGACAGGTCTGGACTGCAGAGACAAATTCGTGATTTATCAGCATAAAAAGCCCTGAGTCTAGCTGAGATCACCAAGGATAGGTGTTGATAGGTAAGAAGTTCAAGGACTGAATTCTGAGGCTCTTCAATACTAAGGGGGCAGTGTTACAAGTGGGAACCAGCAAAAGAAATTGGGAAGAAACAGCCAGTGAGGTTGGAGGAATCCAAGTGAAGAAATTGTTTCATGTGGGAGGAGTGATCAACTGTGTCAAGAGAGAATTGGCCGTTGACAATTGAGAATGGATGCACCAGTGGTATAAGGCAATGAGGAAGAAAAGCTTTTAATCTCCAGCTCCTAACTCTGACTCAGAAGCCAAAGCTTTTGTAGAAATACCCTACTTGTATTTATAACACTTAGGAAGTAAGTTATTTTACTTAGATTGTATTGAAATTCTACTGATAATTCACATTTTAAAATAATGTCCCTAAACCATATGCTCAAAATACCCCTAGGCTTTTAAAATTCTTACTGAATGAGGATTTTATTCAATAAAAGAAATTATCTCAGTGACTGTGTTATTAGAAATGTAGTTTAGTGATTTTCCAGAAAGACGGATTACCTGGCCCAGATGGATAATTTTCTTAGTCTGGTGCCATCCACTCTGATAAAAATCAGTTCTAGTCACTGTATGTGAATATTTGCCATTTCTTCTCTGGATAACAGCGTCTTGTCTGGGGCTTAGATGAAATTATAGATTCAATGGACACACAGCACTTCTAAAAGTTTAAACTCCAAAAAAGTCCATCAAAAAAGAATCAAATTTTTTCCAGCAGTATATTTTAGCAGCATCCAGAATTACCTAAGGGCTGACACCACTGTTTTCTAGGTATAACAATAAAATAATTTGAAATATAAAAAATGGATTTACTGAATTCTAAACTATTCTTTGACTCACATATTAGAATTCCTACTTAGAAGTTCTTATCTAAATTATAGGTGTCTAAGAAGCCATGTATCTCAGTCTAATCACCTTAGTAATATTCAGGTGGCCAAAAACAAAAACCAAAAACCCAGAAATAACTATACATCTTTAGATGTATAGTTAGGAGAATCTGGGGAAAACTTAAAAGGCAAATAGCCCTAGACCGTTTTTAAAGCAACTTGCTTTAGCAAAGCATAAAGACAATTAAAATGCAAGTATCTTCAATATTATAAACTGAGAAACCAGAAATAGTCAAAGGTTAGAAAAGACTGGGAGATTTTCCCAATGTCACAGGGTATTCATATAGACATTGCTAGAATCTGGGACCAGCTTTTCCCAATTCTACTTTGTGCATTTCTGATAAGGCTACCCTGCAATCAGAAAACAAGCAAAAGAACTGCTCCTTCAGATGTTAAGAGACTAGGTTAAAGAAGCGGACACAATTTGGTCTTCTTAAACAATGTATGTGCAATATTAGACATCCTCACAAATTCTGCACACAATGATTACTCATTCACAGGAAATTCAATTTGTAGTGCACAGAGTGTGCTAATATGGAAGGACTCCAGTCAACAGTTTCTCCATTTGACTATTTTACAAGGCACGCTGCTGTTCCTATTGAGATAATCCCAGCTCCATTTTGGTTTGGTTACAATATACCGAATGATTATCCTTGACACTAAATTAATATTAGTTTTCATGGCAGAGCCGCAGCCTGCAGAATGTTCTGGATATGCTATTTATGCTGCCATTTGCCAATAGCATATATTCTAACAGTTGGGCAGACACCACAGCATCTGGAGCAGGGATCAGCCTTTAGGTATGCTATGACTAACAAAGATGCCAAGGCAAAGAAGGGGAAGCACTAAGGGTTCCACGCTTTTCCGTACATGACAATTATGCTTAGCAAAATGGCTCAGATGTATCCAAAGCTCTCTATTCTTGAAAATTTTCAAAACCAATCATAAATGTTTTTGGATCAATAGGAATTTGTTTAAATCATGCTTGTCTTGGGCAAAGACTGCAACAAATCCATCTCCTCCTAAATGTACATGAACAGTTTAAAATTACATAACATGCCATGGCCAACAAGTATTGGATGCCAATTCTAAATAGAGTAGATCTAATTTTCACTAGATTGGAATATGTAATGCAGAAATGGATTTTTAAAATGTCATGGGAAATAGCTGCACAGTCCTGAATGCCAATATGCCCCTTAAACACCCAATACACAGATCAAATAGACTTGTAATATACATCACAGCACAGAGTTGATTCATCAGTATTTATTTATTTATGTGTTTATTTGAGTCAGGACCTCATTCTGTCACCCAGGCTGAAGTGCAGTGACACAATCACAACTCACCACAGCCTTGACCTCCTGGGCTCAGGTGATCCTTCTGACTCAGCCTCCCAAGAAGCTGTGACTACAGGTGTGTACCAATGTACCCAGCTAATTTTTTATTTTTTTTGTATGTTGCCTAGGCTGGTCTAGAACTCATGGGCTCAAGCAATCATCCTATCTTAGCCTCGCAAAGTGCTGAGATTATAGGCATGAGCTACCACACCTGGCCTAAGATTCTATATAATATGTACAAATAGTTATGATTCAAAGGGATGATTGGCTGTATTCTTTAAAAATTGTATTCCCTATTTCACGTTTATTGATCACTACAGTTGTGAAGCATATGTGAGTTTCTTGCCCTTAATTCCTTAAAAATTTAAAAGGGTTGAAGATTATCTAAAGTTAAATTATTATTTTCTGGAATCTCAATTCTATTCCATTGATCTACATGCCTGTTCCTGTACCAATACCAAGCTGTTTTGATGATTGTAGCTTTATGGTAAAGTTTGAAGTGTGGTAATGTGATACCACCTGCTTTGTTTTTTTGCTGAGGATTGTTCTGGCTATTCTTGGACATTTGTGTTTCCATATGAATTCCTGTGTTGTTTTTTCCAGGTCTGAGAAGAATGTTGCTGGTAATTTGATAGGTATTGCATTGAATTTGTAGATTGCCTTAGGTAAGATGGACATCTTCACAATGTTGATTCTTCCAATACATGAGCATGGGATATTTTTCCACTTGTTTGTGTCATCTTTGATTTCTTTGAGCAGTGTTTTGTAATTTTCCTTTCACGTCTCTGGTTAGGAAGATGCTAAAGTATTTCATTTTTTGTGGCTACTGTGAATTGGATTGTGCTTTTTATTTGGGTTTCTGTTTGTTTGTTATTGGTGTAGGAAATGCGATTGTCTTTTGTACATTTATTTTGTATCCTGAGACTTTGCCAAAGGCCTTTATTAGTGTAAGGAGGTTTTTGACAGATTCTCTTGGGTTTTTAAGGTACACAATCATATCATGCAAAGAGAGGTAACTTGAATTCCTCTTTTCCTATTTGGATACCCCTGATTGCCTCCTCTTCTCTAATTGCTCGAGCCAGGACTTCCAATACTATGTTGAATAGGAGGGGTGAGAGTGGGCATCCTTGTCTTGTTCCACTTTTCAGGGGAAATGGTTCCAATTTTTGTCCATTTAAGAGTATGCTGGCTGTGGGTTTCTCGTAGATGGCTTTTACTATTTTGAGGTATGTTCCCCGTATGCCTAGATGTTCAAGGGTTTTTATCAAGAAGCAGTGCTGGATTTTATCAAAAGCTTTTTCTGCATCTAATGATATAATCATGTGGTTTTTGTTTTGACATCTCTTGATATATTTAATTACATTTATGGTTTTACAAATGTTGAACCAGCCTTGCATCCCAGGAATGAAGCCTACTTGGTCATGATGGAAACTACAATCATCAAAACAGCTTGGTATTGGTGTAGGAGCAGGCATATAGATCAATGGAATAGAATTGAGATTCCAGAAGCAAAACCTTAATTTCTCAACCAACTCATCTTCGATAAAGCCCCCACCACATACCACTGGGGAGAGGAGAACCTATTCAGTAAATGGTGCTGGGAAAACTGGCTGACCACATGCAAAAGATTGAAACAGGACCCCTATCTATCCCCATGCACAAAGGTTAACTCCAAATGGATCAGAGACTTAAATGTAAAACCTCAAACCATACGAACCTTAGAAAAGGAAGGAAATACCCTCATGGAAATCGGAACTGGCATCCGATTCCTGAACAAAACCCGAAACCCACAGGTCATAAGAGAGAAGATAGACAAGTGGGACCTTATTAAACTGACAAGCTTCTGCAAAGCCAAAGAAACCATCAAGAGAGCAGGGAGACAGCCTACAGACTGGAAAAAAGTATTTGCCAACACCAGGTCTGACAAAGGCTTACCATCCTGGATCTACAAAGAACTCAAAACGTGCTGAAAAGAAAAAAACAAACAACCCCATTATAAAAATGGGCAAAAGATATGAACAGACACTTCACAAAAGAAGACATCCGAGCAGCCAACATACACATGAAGAAATGCTCAACCTCACTAATCATCAGGGAGATGCAAATCAAAACCACACTGAGATACCACCTAACTCCAGTCAGAATGGCCATTATCAACAACTCAAAAAATAACAGCTGCTGGAGAGGGTGTGGTGAAAAGGGAACACTTCTACACTGTTGGTGGGAGTGTAAACTAGTGCAACCTCTGTGGAAAGCAGTGTGGCGATTCCTAAAAGCTCTAAAAATCGACCTTCCATACGACCCCGCAATCCCCCTACTGGGAATATACCCTGAAGAACTCAAATCACTCTATAAAAAAGATACCTGCACACGTATGTTTATCGCAGCATTGTTCACAATAGCAAGAACCTGGAAACAACCATGCTGCCCATCAAAAGAGGACTGGATTAAAAAAATGTGGTACATATACACGATGCAATACTATGCAGCCATAAAAAAGAACAAAATCATGAACTTCGCAGCAACCTGGATGGAACTAGAGTCTATAATACTGAGTGACCTCTCACAGAAACAAAGATCCGACTATCACATGTTTTCACTCATATAATGGACTTTGAACATCCAATGTAATACTATAAGAAAACGACTGACGGTACTGGGAAACTATGGGGGGGAGGGGGATGGGATTAACAGTAGCATATATCTGTCTGGGGATGGGGAAACACCTCTTATCAACAGGGTGCCTGAATGAAATGTAATTGTACACCTAACCCTCAACTGTACTCCACAAAACCATAATAAAAAATATTGATTAAATAAAAAAAAATATATTATTTTCAAACCTAAACAATAAGTCACTTTCCTAAGGTACAAGTGTGGAGGAACCCCTGCAAAATATTCTGTCATAAAAGAACAAAGTGATTTTCCCATTTCTGGTTAAACAGAGCCTCTCTAATATTTACCAATTGCATTCATTACATTGAAACTTTATTCCAGAGAAAAGTCAAGAATCAGAAGAAATGATAGGAATATTAAATACATTCTATATCAGGGGTCCCCAACCCCTGAGCTGGTATGGTCTGTGGCCTGTTATGAAACAGGCCACACAGCAGGAGGTGAGTGGTGGGTAAGTGGAGCCCCTCCTCCTGTCAGATCGGCAGCAGCATTAGATTCTCATAGGAGCAGGAACCCTATTGAGAACTGCCCATGAGGGGGAGCTAGGTTGTGTGTTTCTTATGAGAATCTAATGCTTGATGATCTGAGGTGGAGCTGAGGAGTTGATGCCAACGCTGGGGAGCAACTGCAAATACAGATTCACACTAGCAGTGAGGTTTGACTGCCTATCCTCCCCACACCCTGGCCAGGTCCATGGAAACATTTTCTTCCATGAAACAGGCCTCCAATGCCAAAAAGTTCGGGGACCGCTGCCGTACACCATCTTCACTGCATATAATTGTGGTAACATGCATAAGACCTGTTCTGGAAGGTAACTCTCCATAAATTAGCAAATATTCGGCTGTACATTTTACATAAATCACAAATAACTTATATATTCTAAATCTATAAAAACTCTGGAAAGGTTCTATCTTCAATAGCTTATTCTAAAAAGAAGAAAAAACTAAATAAGGGAGCTGAGAGATCACACTTAAAACCTGAGAAAACTTTTGATGAAATTAAAATAAATAATAAACTTCTAAATGTATCTGGCTAAATGATATTAAGAAAGAAACACTCTCCGGTCAACTTACATTTAGAAAACGTTAGATAAAATTAGATTTACTAGGGAACATCTCTGTTTTAGATTTGAAGTGCCTTTGTAATGATTTATGTTAACCCACTATTATCTTGTTGAGCCCTGGTTATTCACACAAGGAAAGTTAAAGGCTGGGTCTGTATTTTCAAGCCTGGGGCAAAAGAACGTTGAACAAGTCACAAAGTAGAAAAACTATTTGGTTTTCTAGGAAATCTGCCAAATCCTCTATCCCAGCACTGGTAGTTGCTGAGGGGAGCCAGGCTGCGGTTAACTCGAAAGAGAATGAATTCATCTACTCTATTTCAGCAAAGGAAAGAGGTTTCAGCAGCAGCAGTGTTGCTTGCTGTTTGAGATGCAGAGAAATCACTAGGAAATATCTGTCCAGGTGTGCTCACCTGCTGGGAAAGGGTGGGAGGAGCTAAATTCAGCAGACTCTGTGGAAGTCTAGAAACCCACAGTAATTATTGCACCTAGGAGATGCTTTGATTTCCTCTAGGAAAGTATGATGAAGAAGGGGTTAACAGGACCAGGGCTGGTGAAGCCTTGGACTATTTTGTATTTATTTCTCCTGACTCTTCTTGTTATTCTGCTTCATCATCATTGAAGTTTCTTCCTCCCTATCTGGTTTAATTTAGGGCCAGTGTTTGTTTGTTTTTGTTGTTCTCCTTGATTTCCTGGAAGACTGACAAAGCGTCTAAAGAATGTGAGTGCCTGCTTTGAATTAAACCCACTGAGTCAAATTACCGATTGCAGAAGCAGTGGTTAGTTACCAGAAGATTTAGATTTTCAAGTTAGAAAGAGGCACTCACGATTCCAAAGCAAGGCAAGGAACAAAGTGAACATGACCATGTTCCTTGGTTGCTTGCAAGAAGGCAGGAATAAATTGCTTGCTAGTTTAACAGCTTTTGAAAGTAGCAGAGAGATTGTTTTTGGTGGTTAAATGTGGTTTGAGAGGTTGAACAATTGGAGTCATTTTCATAATCAGCAATTGCTGTTGCTGAAATTAGAGAGAAAAGTAAGTGATGAATAAAGGGAAAACATGTCTGGCAGGAAGCATTATTCAATCATAAACTATTCCAAATGGTTAAAAATGTAGCTTATATTACACTCCTGTGAATTTACAACAACATGGAAGGAACTAGGCCACTCAATTTCACAGTTCCAGGGAAAAACGAGGCTCTTTCTGGAACTTTTACTTTCCCAGCAATGTGTTTGTGATGCATTCCAGATGGACAAGGCTTGAAAAGTGACAGTACCCATCTATTTGTGAGAACGAACACAGAGAGAGTGAGAGTTTTCACATCCCTGTATCCCTCAAACATAAACATCAGGAACCACAAATGAATCCACTTAATCCAATTTGGGAGGACTCCACAGGACGAAAGGCTTTATGCTTTATCATCAAAGCATTCAGTTTAATTCTTCTTCCCTTGAGTCTCTGGGGGTGGGGGGACAGAGTGGTTGATGAAATCAAAATAAAATAGAGCTCAAGACAGTTCTTTAAATGAAGATATACAGCTGATATTTTGATATGTGGGTGACACAGGCTGAAATACATAGGTGATGTTGTGAGTTCAGTTAAAATAGAAAAAGATGCTAACAAATTGGAAACATGATCTAAATCTAATAGAATGACCTTTAATGAAAATAAATGTTAGGACTTGAACTTGGTTTCAGAGATGCATAAGTGTGGGATAGAAGAGACATTGTTTAGCAAGAGCTGATATAAGAAAGTGTTTGTCATTTACTAATAAGCCCCAGAAAAAAATGAAATCGTCACAAAAAGAGCTCATGTGATATGACTGCAGACTGACTTTAGAGAAGCACATCAAGTAAATAATGTAGGGTAAAAGTTCCACTCTGTGCTGGCTGAACACACACACACTATGGCATGGCCCTGCTCTGGAATCACAACGTAAGAGGAGACCTTCCAGCCAAGGTCAATCCTTCCGCTGCTGTCTGGCTTCTACCTTGTCTTGCCTCCTTTCTAAGCAACCTCCCTCTAGAAGTTACTCCTCTTCTATATCATTGATTTCTGCCTCTTTTCTGGTTCCTTCTTATCAGCACTTGGTCAACTCAAGTCTTTCTTACCATAAAAAAACCCTGCCTATATCCCACATTACCCAGTGACTGCCATCCTCTCTTCCTTTGCTGCTGAATTCCTTCAGTTGCTGTCTTCTGTCCCTTACCTCTCTGTCATCTTTGTCCTACTGAAATTCGACTTCTGCCTTTCCTGCTTCCCTGGAGTGGCTCTTTGTTAAAATCACCAACTAAAGGACAAGGGTCAACCCACCCTCATTTTCCTTGCCCACTGAGAGTAGCTTTAGATTACCACTGACCAGGCTTTCTTGATTTTTTTCCCCCTGTGGGCATTATAGATATAACTTTGCCCTGGTTCTTCTCCATCATGAGCTGCCTAGTCTCAGTTTTGTTTTTGTTTTTGTTTTCAGAGTTCAGCTATTTATTGAACACATTATATAAAGATCAAACAGACCAAAGCCCATGTCATCATCAGACTTCTCAGATTCTTCCTTCTCTGCTTCTACTTTCTTCTCCTCAGCTGGGGCAGTAGCAGCAGACAGGGTGAGACCCCTGACTGGAGTGGCCCCAGTTGCAGGTATGGGCCACAAGCACCCACAGAGCAGATAAGGCTCCCAATGTTGATGTTGGCCAGGGCCTTTGCAAACAATCCAGGCCAGAAAGCCTCCTCAGTCACATTGGCGACCTTAATGAGGGCATTGGCCTTATCCTCTGTGACAGTCACCTCGATGTGGTGCAGAATGAGGGCTGAGTGCAAGTGAGTTTGGACATGGAGGCCATGGCATGGCAAATGCTGGATGGAGTTGCTGGGTGCGGTGCTAGTTGTGGGATGAAGTGAGGACCTCACCCCAAGTGGCCTTAGCTTCCTAGGAAGGACGGAGCACCTTGGTGGCAGCTGAGGAAAGTGTTCTCAGTTTTGTTTCTGGTTTTTTTTTGGACGGTGAGTTTTGGAGGCTTCTTTTCCTCTGCCCATTCTGTGTCTTGGTCTTCCTCAGGGTCCCTGGTCTACTTCTGTAGCACTGTTCTTTTGTAGGCAGGTGGAGGGACTTTCCTGGATGGACATCAAAGACCACATGCTTGCTCTAGCAGAGAGGGTTCCCTGCATGGCTTCCTGCGGAATACCCACCAAGGAGGCAATCAATGGCAGGAACTGTAAACAACTAGACTTCTTCATATGCAGCCCATAATGGAACAATCAGCTGTCTTCATATAGCAGTGGTTTCAAAGAGTTAATAATATTGGAGATCTTTAAGAAAATTCTGCCATAAGGAAGCACTTTGAGCTTAAATACATGGAAGAATAGAGACCCTCATGTCACACAAAAGCTAACCTCAGTCCTGGGCAGGGAAGGGTTCTGGAGCGAATCAAGGATATATACAATGAAGGGTGGAATAAAATGCTGCCACAGAAATGCAAAACAAGTGAACAGTGATAAAAGAAAAAAAAGCCCACAGTCACCCAGGGAAGCCCACAGTCACCCAGGGAAGGATTAGGAGACTTGGCAGGATACTCCACCTTGAGGTAGAAAAGTAGCAGCCATTCTTGTCCTTCCTTAATAGGAACAGCTGTCATTTGCTATTTAGCACTTAGGATATGCCAGGAAAGAGTTAAGTTTGTGTGACCCAACCAAGACTCCTACTTTTCCCCAATATCTATGGGGGTGCCAAAAAATATATGTACACTTTTTTTTTTTTTTGAGTTGGAGTCTCACTCTGTCACCCAGACTGGTGTGCAGTGGCCGCTCCCGGCCACTGCAGCCTCGACCTGCTAGGCTCCAGCGATCCTTTTGCCTCAGCATTCCAAGTAGCTGGAACTACAGGCCCGTGCTACCATGCCTGGCTAATTTTTGATTTATTGTAGAGATGAGGTCTCTCCAAGTTGCCCAGGCAGGTCTCGAACCCGCGGGCTCAGGCAATCCACTCACCTCAGCCTCCCAAAGCGCGGGATTACAGGCTGAGCCACCGAGTCCGGTTTACATACACTTTTTAAGAATTGTTATGTATGTATTACTTTTATTTTGCCATAATCAGAAGTGTCTGGATGCTGATGGTAACCACTTTAAACACCTCCTGTAATTGCAGAAGTCAAATGTGACTTGTATTCATCTTTTAATTTTAACACAGTTTTTTTCCTTCTTTAAAATGTGAATACATTTTTGGGGGGGCACCCTCTGTATTTCTCTTCCTTAGAAACAGAATTCCTAAATCTTACCTGGGCTCATGTGGTCTGTGAAAAAGATGTTTTTTCCAGCCTCTCTTGAGGTTTGATATAGCCATGTGCCTACGTTTGGAATTTAACTAGAGGCAGTGAGCGAGGAATTATGTGGAAAACACTTGCCCTTCTAAATCTCTTCCTCCTGATTAAGATGTTTCCAAACACACAGAAAAGTTGAAAGAATTATACGGCAAACACTCACATACCAACCGTCTCTATTTATAAATTGCTAGCATTCTGCTGTATTTGTTTTATGACTCATTCATCATTTATCCACTCGTGTATCTTAGTTTTTATCCATTTCAAAGTTGCAGACATGAGTACACTTTACCCCTAAAGTTATCTTGTTTTATTATGTTTCTAATAACCCCATGAGGTAGAAAGGATCATTTCTGTTTCACAAATGAGTAAGCAGAGGGCCAGAAGTCTTAGTTACTAGCTTAGGTCACATTGATAGTGACAGTAATTGACAGACCTGATTTTTTTCCCCAAGTTTGTGTTTTTAACCTGTGAATTTTTCATCCCTTCAACCTCACCTCCACACCAGAGTTTCTGAGTCTTCAGGAGTGTTTTATACAGAAATGCAAAACAAGTGAACTTGTTTAATTTTATACTATAATTAAAACACCTTTAATTTTATCAGAACTCGGTGTACCGCAGAATACCGCAGAAGGAAAGTTAGTTCTGAATACTTAGTTTAGTTTCCCCACTAGGAGGAGAGAGGAAATGTGACCCTTTGGAAATAAAAGCCCTGAATCTTATGATGCTGTCTCAGGTCGCTTTTCTTGATTTCTTGGTAAAAGGGTAAAGTGGGCACTGCAGGATTAGGAGGAACATCAACAGAGGAAAACAAAATAAACAAAAAAAAAGAAAAAAAAACTATATCTCACATTTCCACACCAGATATTTCTCCATGGAAATAAACAATTCCATTAAATAGGGCACACTTTTTTCCCTCTAATTAATTTGAAAGAAGTCTGAATTTGAGAATGCACAGCTTCCCCGCCCCCTTCCTGAAAATAAATGCTTATAAACGAGGCCTGTTTACCATAGGTCTGCTACGCACTTCGGGGAACGCCCACCCTCCCTCAGATGGACAGACTTTCTGAAGCAACCTCTTTGCATTTCATCAAGAACGATGATTCTCAGCCACCTTCAAGTCACGGCTTGGAAGCTCCCAAAGCAATTGGTTTCGTAATTTATTTTGTGAACCGTGCTGTGGACATAAAACTTTTAAAAGTAAAGCTCAAGTTCCAATCTAAAGATCTGAAAAGAACATTTTCAATCTGTCGGTGCAGACTGTTTTCCATCAGCCCAGCTGCCAGTGGTTACCCCTGGCACTGGGCGGCCTCACACAGTCGGGCACAGCCGCTCCTGGATGCCGAGGCGAGTAAAGCACAGAGATTACCACATTATCATCTCCCGACTGAAACCAGAGTTCCATTTAACAAGCTGACAGGAGCAACAGGACCACGAAATAACAAGCAGATACACAGTGTGGTATTTGTCAAAGATAAAGGGCTGAGCTTGAGCTTAATGTTTCTCGAAGGTTTTTGGAAGACATTCAAATCATCTTCCCCAAATAGTTTCTGTTCCTTAAACTTCTTCCCACATTTCTCTTACTTGGGGTTTCCATTTTGACACATTAAGCTCCATTGGGTGGCGATCTTTTGAAGACCAAGAAATGTCTTTAAAGTCTGTACTGATTTCATTAACCTGCCTGAGGTTTCTACCTATGTACTCTACTCACACTGTAAGGGTCATGGCTGATTTCAATTCTGCTTCATTGTTATACTTTCCTAGAGCAAAATTTACAAATTGCACACAAACACACACATGTGTTTGCAATAAGACTTTCTGCAACAACATATAGCCTAATGTCTTTATGGTTATAAAGTAAGCACAGAAAGAGACTTTAAAAACACAATATTTTAATCCAATTATGTGTGCCTTATTGCCCATACTACATAAAATTCTTTAAAAAAAAATCAGTCAAATCTATTGCTATTTTAGATTTGATCTTCTGAGAATACAACATCCTTATGTTTCTCTATTACACGTATAAATTAAATTTGAAAAGACAAAAAAAAACCTCCTTCCTGTTTTCTTCAGAATGTGCAAAAGCAGTCAATACAACATGAAATATGGCATGCATTAGAAGAA
Source organism: Carlito syrichta (assembly GCF_000164805.1). Lineage (NCBI taxonomy): Eukaryota > Metazoa > Chordata > Mammalia > Primates > Tarsiidae > Carlito > Carlito syrichta. Next base: position 290,751 of record NW_007092582.1, read on the forward strand.
TTAATTTTTGGATGAGTCTGACAGCATGAATAAGTCCAACAGCCCATGCCAGCAAAAGCTAAAGAGAAGCTGTACTTTTAAAACCAAATATCATATAGATTTAGAGAAAGTAGATGTCCTTTTATTTTTATGGATAAATTCTTATAGAAATAAAATTTCTACAGCTGTCAAAGATGCAGTCAGTTCGAAATTCTTCAAATATTGAAATATGAGGACAGGTCTCTAATTGCCCTTTTATGGTGTCTTTGGAGAATCACATTATAGGAAGATGTTTTGTGAAGACCAAGTCTTCCTTCTTGGGATGATGTTTTATTTCCTTTACTCCCAAAGCTCTTATGTAGATCTTTATCCAACTTGCTCAAGGCAAGGTCAGTTTCTTTGGACATTATGACCTGAAGTTCTCTCCTAAGTCTGGAATTTTGCAAACATTGGTCTAAATAAGCTTTTAAATACATGTTACCACACACGAAACATCCTGAGGGAAACTCTCTTTGATACAGACTGTGAGCAGTTTGCCTCCCCACTGCTTAACAGAACAATGTTGAATAATATGCCCTGCCATGATGCTCTCCTCGAGCTGGTGTCAGGAATGAAATACTCCAGCCAAGATCAGTTAAAACAGCAAATTCCCCACATGTTTCCACTGAGTTAGGAGACTGGAAATACAATAGTTCTCCATATTTCGGCAACAAAGAGTAAGTGCTTCAGAGCTGAAACGAAGATACCCAAAAGAGCTGAGCTTGGGGAATTTCTTTTCAGAAACATCTCTTACAGAGGAAAGGCTGCAAATTGCTTGGAGTATGAGTATTTGCTGCCAAACAAAAAGAAATTAATCTAGTACCACTTACACCCACCTGGCACTATGGCCCAAGAAGGCCTGGAAGCGAGCTGTACTGAAGTCTTGACTACTGGTTAATTCTTTTTTTTTTTTTTTTTTTGAGTTGGAGTCTCACTCCATCACCCCGACTGGAGTGCAGTGGCACGCTTCCAGCCACTGCAGCCTCGACCTGCTGGGCTCTGGCAATCCTTCCACCTCAGCCTTCCAAGTAGCTGGAACTACAGGTGCGCACTACCACGCCCAGCTGATTTTTGATTTATTGTAGAGATGAGGTCTTGCCAACTGGCCCGGGCGGGTCTCAAACCTGTGGACTCAGGCAATCCACTCACCTCGGCCTCCCAAAGTGCTGGGATTACAGGCTGAGCCACCGAGCCTGGCAACTGGTTAATTCTTACCCAAGACAGTCCCTGATATAAACTCTAAAGTGTCCTATCAGGGTGACTATGATAAGGTTATATTGTTAGTATTCCAATACACTAGGAATTACAGAGCCTGATGGAAAGAGTGATGAAAAAAGCACATCGAGGGATAGTCTTAAGTGGAATTTATTTTTTATGTTAAGAAAAATATTGAAATAATACATAGACATGGATATAAATATTGGAAAATTCTCAGATATAACATGCAATCTACCCATAAATGATATTTGTGTAAGCATTATAGTAACTACAGTAACTAAAAGTCTATTGGTTCAAGGACTAAGACAAATACAGAGAAGGTGAAGAATAGGAAGAATAACAACATTACAGCATTTCTAACTAATTTTCTATCTTAGTTTCTTGGCTAAAATGTAGAACAGTCTATTATATATGCACAAGTATATTTATGTGCATGAACACAAGCATGCATATTTTAACACACACACACACATGACCTGTGCCCTTGCCCTCACAGCTCTCAGAACCCTCACTTTCAGCTTTACCTCCTAACTAAACTGGGTTTTAGAAGGGAGAATTTGGGTTCCCACGCTGTTGAATGCTTCTAGATACTTGATGTATATGAGCCAATGGCAAGGCCCAAATCATCTGAAAAGCTGGAGTATATCCCTGGGAAAGTTTCCTTTTTTTTTTTTTTTTTTTAAGTTGGATTCTCGCACTTCATCACCCAGGTTGGAGTGCAGTGGCATGCTCATGGCCACCCTAGCCTCTACCTGCTGGGTTCACGCAATCCTTCTGCCTCAGCCTTCTAAGGAGCTGAAACAACAGGAACATGCCACCATACCCACCTAATTTTTTTGATTTATTGTAGGATTGCCTAGGCTGGTCTCGAACCCCTGGTCTTAGGCAATCCTCTCGCCACTGCCTCCCAAACTGTTGGGATTGTAGGTGTGAGCCACTACACCCGGCTGGCAAGTTTCTTAACCTGGGAACATGGATGGAGGCCCCACCATGAATCCAGACAGATCTCTAGACAGCTGAGTGTAGGGGTGAGGAAGCTTAAGTTTATAAGCTTACAAGCAACTTCTCAGAACTCAACTCAGTCAGCCTCTCCTTGTCTCACCTCAAATCATTTCTCCTCTCACCCAGTACGAGCTATTAAGGACAACAGGGTCTTTTATGTCTCTGGATCTTCACATATGTTGATCCGTCTGACCAGAAATCTGTTCCCCTATTTCTTTACTTGTTCAAGGTCACAATTTAGCTCCAATGGTGTATCCTCTGAAGTCATGCTTCAAATTAGTCTCTTCTTTCCTTGGCATGTGTTAAAGAGAACAAATGCTAGCAAAAGTCCTTGAAGACTAGTTGGCATGTCCCAACAGAAAACTTGACAAAGTTCCCTTAGTCATGAGTTTTGAAGGCCATCTTAGTCTAAATTTATACTTTAAATTGTCCCTTTGTATTGTCAGAATTGCTTGTAGGATCAGAACTGTTTGAATATGGAGATATAATGAATGTAATAATCCATAAGAGCATTTGTTATATAACATAATAATCACTAAGTATTAAGGTTGCTTAATTTAAGGTATTTGAGTTCTACTATAGGCTTGAAAATTATAGATAATTATTTACTCAGGTGATAGAAGTGATGGTAGCCCAATAGAAGACAATGAATCGAAGCCAGAGATAACATCAGAAAGCTGCTACTCTCTTATCTTCTTAAACTGAGGGACAAGTGGAGGAAGAATAATTATCAGATCCCCAGAGCCAAGGGTAGGATGTGCAGTAAGAGATGGGACCAAATGATCCCGAATTTATCTTCCTGTAGCACATTATAGGTTAGTGAAATCACCTAAGACTTTCATTGACAAAGAGAGCCAATCACTATCTCCCATCTCATGCTAAGTGAAGAATTAGAGAGGGTCAAGATTATAGGCTCTGGAGTCAGAATGCCTAGATTTGAATTCCAGTTCTGTCTTTACTGGCAATGTAGTTTTAGAAAAATTTCTTAACTTCCCCATGCCTCAGTTTTTCTATCTGTAAAATGGGCTTAACAGTACCACAGACAAAACACTGTTTGTTGTGAGGTATGTGAATTCACTTAAAGAATAGCACCTGGCACATAATAAGGTATTATTAGATGTTCAAGAATTCTGGTACTTTTTGAACTGACCTATAATTTTCCTGGATCAGCAAAAAGAAGGGGGAATTCAGAGATCAGAATCCTAACTATGAATGGCTACACAAAAAAAGTACAAAGAAAATAAAAGTGGAGAAGGACATACCTTTCTGTGAATAGGTAATGTCAAGATGTCAAGTTCTAGAGATGGTTTCTGAATATTAAAACCACACCAGAGAATTGATTAAACTATTGATTCCTAGAAATTGCAATATGGGCTTTGATTCAGTAGGTCTGGGCTAGGGTTTAAAACCTGATACCTCCGAGTGAGTTCTTGCAGTTGGTCTAAGACCTCATCTTGCGACACATACTCACTGTGATTAAAACTGAAGATCAAATGGTCCTCTTCAATAAGACTTGATCTGTTTTTTCCCCTCAAATACATTAAACAGGGCTGAAGAGAAGAAAAGGTATCAAAGCAAATCACACACAGTATTTTTTCAGGAATCTTAATTTTCAATCACATTTGTTTGTATATACTGGGTTGGATATACAATGCAATTGTTATTATGGGTTGTAGACAAGAAGCTGGAAACACTTTGCTCTAAGGAATTCACAGCATTCGCATCAAGGGAGTCAAGTGATAGGCAATCACAAGGCATTCTCAACTCTGGTGTGAGTTACCTAACAAGCTTAGGATAAAAAAGCAGGAGGGCAAAAAGGAAAGGTTAGTGGAATATCAACGGCTGTAAAGAACTGAGTTACCAAGATGCAAAGAAAGAGCAGTCAGTGGGTTGTAACCAAACTCTGACCCACGATTAGAGTGACATGCATGTGAAATGCTTAATGAACGGATCAGGGAACATGGAGCACTGACAAATAATGGAGGAAGCCTGAGTTGAAAAGAGGCTTTACATTCTAACCAGCTATTATTACCAGCCCCTTCTCAGGCTCTCAACAAATTTCCTTTCTGCTGGAATTCTTCATGCTTCCTCAAAGACTAACGGTGATTTCTTTTTTTCCTTATTTATTTTGGAAAGCCAGGAGAAAATTGTTTCAGTATGTTCTTTAAATTAGTTTCCTTGCCATGTTTTCCTTGCACACATTAATTACAGCTCCCTCGGGGGGCTGCAGTACCATATAACATACTGTAATTCTGCTCTCCAACCTTCCTTCTCTACTTTGAGTTGCCAGTTCTCCCTACAATCTGGCCTCTATATTAACATGTAAGTGGGATGTGCATAACTGGGATTCTTTCAACTCTAATATAAGAATAGAGAGGAAAATGTGATCATTAGTTCTTGAGCACACCAAACTTAAAATGAATAGTCTGTGGTCTATAAAATGAAGTAGTTAGATCAAATGACCTCTGAGATTCCCCCTTTCCAACTCGAACATTCTCTAAAGACAGTTTCATTTAATATCTGAAGTGCAGAAAAGAGATCAGTGGAACTTTTGATGAGGTTAAGTGATTCTCATTACCATGATCTGGATGGAATTCCAGAGGTTCTCAAGAAAATAATACATGCCTAAGAATCTACATTTGAGCTGTCACTGTATTAGGCAGAAGGATGAGGCAGTTAGTCCAATACATTGTAATTACTTTTTAATTCCCAAAGAGAATTAAACATTCTAATGTGACCACAGTACAATCTAACATTTCACCCCATGGCTAGAGATCACTGAGGAGGAAAAAAAATTCAGCTTAATGCAAAAGGTAGTTCTAAAACAGATTTTCAAATCGCTGTCTTTTCAGGTAGGTAGAAACAATGTCAGGTTTGAGAATCAGAATATATCATTTATTAGCTAGTTAGAAATTAATGAGGTAGATCAAGGAATTGCTGGACCCAACTACTTTATTATTATTATTATTATTATTATTATTATATTGGTAGAGTTAGGGTCTTGTTATGTTGCCCAAGCTGGTCTCAAACTTCGGGTCTCAAGGGAATTCCCCTGCCTGGGCCTCCAAAGCAATGGGATTACAGGTGTGAGCCGTTGTGCCCAACCCCAGCTACTTATTAAGCTGCTTCTATGCACAGGAAATATCCAGGTGGTTTATATAGGTCATCTTATTTTCTCTGCTTGTCTCTTGGAAGTAGGTGTACATATTCCCATTTTACAGATGAAGAAATTTAGGCTCAGAAAGGTAAGTAACAAGTGTTAATCAGTGTTAGAGCCAGGCTTTTAATCCAGGTAATGATTTACCCATCCTCAGCTAGCTTGAGATAGAAGATGGGCCTATTAGCTTTATGAACGTCAAGTTTGTGACTTAATAACATCCATCAAGGGGTTCCTTAAAATTTAGCATCTTCTCCAATCTTTCACTTAACCACATTCAAAGCCCTGGGCAGGCTCGCACTGTTAGAAATCCTCTTCTCTCAGTGGCTTGAGCACTCACAAGTCTGGTTCCAACAGAGAGCAGCAGTCAACAAGAGAGTTAAGGCTTAAATCCCCGAGACAGAGAACAATCTCTGCCCAGCTTCCAGCCTGACACCTCTGACTCTTCTAATTTATGCTCTTTTTACTGATGAGATCTCATCCTTCACGGTATTAATCCACCTCCTCTATGTAATGATCCAGATTGGAAAAAAAAAAATCTTACATCTCTGTTAACCTGCTGACCCACACCTGCAGTAGTCTAAACCACAGGCACTTCAAACTCATCATGTCCTCTGAATTCCTCATCCTTCCTCATGATACTTGCAGGGCGACAAACACTCAGTGACAACATAAGCATACCCTGGATATGGTCCCAAGCATGGGGCTAGAGTCTGGGGAGGGGTCCTGGGAGTGGCCAACCCAGGATGTCTCCTTCCCCTCAGGCTCAAGCCTAGGCATGTGCATCAAGCTGAGGCCATGGGCAAAGGGTTCCCCAAGCCTGCCGACCACACTTCGCAGCTATGTATAGTGAATGTTCTAGAGCTGCCTTCCTTGAGGTATTTGCCCACCTCCTCCCATGGCTTCCCCACACCCCTAGGCCTCCCCCCACGGTCCCTACACTTCCCCCCCACCCCCACGCCTTCCCCTCCATCACCCCAAAACGCCCCACCACCCCCACACCCTTCCACCCTGGGCTGGTTCAGATCAGATCTAGCACACCCAGATCAATGTCTATAACTTTTGGTCACTTTAGTTCACCTTTACTTCATTACAATACTAAAAATCCCACCCCTAGAGAGAATTCACAGCCATTTTGTGTTCATGCCATGGAAGCTTAAACACCTTCTCACACTGCACCTGCACACTAGAAGCCCTGTCCTTTTCACACTTGACCCGCACTCTGCCCTATGTAAAATGCTAAGTAACCTGCATGCCTTTACAATCAGGAACTGTTTTTTCCTGCCTAGCTGGCCACTCCTGGACCATCTTCCTTGTAAGAAGTTCCCGAATAAAGCCCGTGTCTTGCCCATTGTCTCTGGGTCATTTCTTCCGCCTCTAGGACACAGTACCTCCCCTTTTTGGGGTCTTTGGGAGTCAGGCACAACAAGGCTGCACTTAGATCTGAAATCACTACTTCTATCAGTACCACCACTTATTTGCACACTTGTCTCCTGTAGTGTAGGTTCCTCAATAAGCAGACCAACACATATGAAGCAGGAGCCAAATTAAAATCAAATATCTGCCGCCATCTTATTGCAGACCTTTACCTTTCGGCTGAGATATTTTGGTAAGTCCCTATTTTCCCTAATACGCGTCCCTTCCCTTCCAATAACATTCTCCACGTTCCTGTAAGAGTTCACTCTGAAGCTACACTTTTGACCGTGTGCGCTCCCTGCTCAACAACAGTGATTTCTAGTAGCCTTTAGCAGTGGCTTGTAATTTGGGTTCCGAGTTCATGTTTGTATGCAAGAGTGGCTATGGGTGCAGGTCTTTCTTGGGAGAAGGTCTTGAGCTTTCTTTCAACAAATGCCTAAAGGGGAAAGTGCCCCCGAAATAATGAATAAAAAGAAAAAAAAAAAAACCAGACAAACAATCAACAATTTGAGGCCCAAACTCCTTTGTTGGACAGGCAAAGTCCTTTATGGTGTAGTCCCAGGCGCTCTCCCCCATTTCTTCTCTCACTACCCATCATCACCTCACACCCATTCTCTCAAGCCCTGCTTTAATTTGTGCCATCTCCTACCTTCCTTCTTTGTCTTTGTACTTTCTAGTCCTAGTGCCTTGGTTATTTTTTTTTGAGTTGGAGTCTCACTCTGTCGCCCAGACTGGAGTGCAGTGGCCGCTTCCAGCCACCGCAGCCTCAACCTGCTGGGCTCCAGCGATCCCCTTCTGCCTCAGCCTTCCGAATAGCCGGATTTACAGGCATGCACTACCATGCCCGGATGATTTTTTTATTTTTATTGTAGAGACGAGGTCTCGCCAAGTTGCCCAGGCGGGTCTTGAATGTGGGCTCTAGCAATTCACTCACCTCAGCCTCCCAAAGGCGTGGGATTATAGGCCGAGCCGTCGAGCCCGGCACCTTGGTTATTCTTTCTCCATTCTTCAACTCAGCACATTTTAATTTACCTTTCAAAGCCCGGTTTATGAATCACCTTCTCAGTGAATTCACCTAAAACATCTCAAGTAGACCGAACACGCTCTCCTGGACCACAGACTGAGCTCTATTCTAGCACTTTCCACACTGCACATAATCCTGTATTTACATGCCTGCCTCCTTTTAATTGACTTTTCAATGGCAGAGTCTGGACTTTAATCTATTTGTTCTTCACAGCACCCCCCAAATATTCAATTAACAAATACTATAGCCCATGTTACAAGAAGAGGGGTTCAAAGCTTTAAAGAATATTTCCAAGAAGCAATTTTAAATGCTGAGAATACTTAGAAATAATAAAGTATGCTTATAGACAAAAAAAAATCTTGATTTTTTTTTTTTTTTTTTTTTGTGAACCCTAGTCCTGATGTTAGTTTCATAATAGCATTATAGAAAGATATTTTGGTATATTATTTATTGACTCCCAAGAAAACTTCAATTTTCTTAGTGGACTGGCTGATAGCCAGGTGAAAAGAAAACACAACAAAAAAACTAGGAGAAAAGCAACAATATGGAGAAAGTACAAGATTATTTCATGTCCACACCATGGAATGGAGGTGAAGATTGGAAGAGGCCCAGAAAAGAGTCTAAATACAGCTGATGAAGTGGTTCAGGAGCCTGGGATCTGGCCATGGAGGATACCTCTGTGAATTAATGAGTTGTAGCTTATGTTCCTGTCACAGAGGATGAAAGGTAGACCCACAGAGAAGCAAAATTTAGAGTCTGAAGGATACAAAAACAGTATTGGGTAGAGCTTAGGTAAACATCACTGGGAGAGTACTGGGAGGTTCTAACAGACATAGAACAGTAGAAAATCTAGAGGATGCAATAGTAAGAGGAACCCTCTAGACTGTCAGGGCAGGAAGGAATCTTAGCCATCCATCTGCTGCCTACGGGAGAAAAATGGATGGTGAAAGAGATCAAGTAAAATATTCAAGGTCACAGATGTCATTCTGCTGCTCAAAATTCCTGCCCTTCCCAACCCTTATTTCTCACCTTGTCTTTCCTCACTCCTTGCTTACAGAATAAAGTCCAGTTCTAGTATGACATCAATGCCTTCACTTTTCAATTTGACCTCTTATTTCTTGCTTATTTCTCAATTTTGCCTGAAAATATCCTGTGCTTTTATGTGCTTCTCTGCTCAGGCTATTTTTTCTGAATTGAATGGCCTCTCTTTCCCCTGTTTCTTGAAATTCTGGTTCTAAGAGCCAGTTTAAGACTCAGGGAGCTTTCCATGTCCAAAACATTTTCTTCAAATCTCTCCCTTCCAAGAAATGATTTTCTTTATTTTAAAACTATATATTACTCTGTGGTATTTCTCCTGTGCAAATGTCACCTTGTATTATGACTGTTAGAGCTCTCATAACCAGGTGGCAAGCTCTTTAACAACAATAAAACTGCCTTAGTAATTTTGGTGCCTACCACCACTCAGAGCTTGTACATATTAAGGGTCTAGCAGTATTTTACTGCTAGGAACAAATGAATGAATAAATAAAGTAATTCAATCGCGGCAGTCAGCTATTTCCTATCCATTTCTGTGTCTATCTGCATTATTTGTTTGTGTATTATGGGGGCCCCAGATGTCATATGAAATTTCCTACTATGCATATAATATGCATAATATATAGCATTGAGTACTTACTATGTGCTAGGTCCAATGTGAGTGCTTGACATACCATATATAATCTCATTTTATTACTTATAACAGTCCAGTTTGATGAATAGCTATTGTTATTCCTATTGTATACACAAAAGAACTGAAGCTTAAAGAGACTGGGTAATTTACTTAAGAGTTATCTAGATATTAAATGGCATTACAATACTTTGAAAACATGATTACACATTCCATGATATAGCAAACAAATTACAAATCAGCTTTACTGTTGTAGTTCAACTCCTCAAGAAAAACTTTTTTAGTTACACACAACTATATACATAACTAATTTATGTATGTATTTTTTTTTTGAGTTGGAGTCTCACTTGGTCACCCAGACTGGAGTGCAGTGGCCGCTCCCGGTCACCACAGCCTCGACCTGCTGGGCTCCAGTGATCCTTCCGCCTCAGCTTTCCGAGTAGCTGGAATTACAGGCATGTGCTACCACGCCCAGCTGATTTTTTTATTTATTGTAGAGATGAGGTCTCGCTGCCCAGGCAGGTCTCGAACCCGTGGGCTCAGGCAGTCCGCTCACCTCAGTCTCCCAAAGGCGCGGGATTACAGGCTGAGCCACCGAGCCCAGCTATGTATGTATTTATACACATCTATGTATACATATATATACATACACGTATATGTGTACACACATATATTTTAAAATTACACTTAGAATATGATATTCTAGTTCAGCACAGTAATTTGTCAAAGATATGTCCCGTCTTTAGTTCTGTCATAAAAGTTATTTTACATGGATAAAGTCAGTGAATAGTGCCAATTATAAGATCTGATACACACCAATGTTTCCTAGTTTTTATATAAATGAGTCACATAAACCAAAGAGATTAGAACACAAGTAAAATTTAGACAAAATCTATGCCTTAGCAACATTTGACTATCCAACAGCTTTCCATACTGACGATGTCTCAGAACCAACTTCAAACTCCATTCAGGAGCCTACCTCAGAACCCAGGATGTTTAAGGGTCTTTGGATGGTATCAAAGTCCCTCCTATGAGACCAGTGATTATCTGTACCAGGCAGAAATTTCTTGCTATTCACCAAAGTCTCTATTCCTCCTCTTTCTGCGCATGCAGTTGGACTATACTTCCCAGTTTCCCTCGCAGACCAGTGAGCCCTGTGGTTATATTCTGAACAAGAGAATGTGAGGGAAAATCACAAAATCTTTCAAGCATGCTCCTTCATACCTTTACCCCTTTGGTCAGACAAAAATCAATGTCCAGAGTAATCACAGAAGCCATACACTAAAGTAGGAAGCCCGTATTCTTAAATGACTATGTGTAGAAGATCCACCCAACTCCTGCTGACAAGGAACACCCACACACATTGGACTATGAATAAATCTCTATTGTGTTCAGCTGCTGAAATGTGGGAACTGTCTGTCCCAGCAGCTAATAATATCCTTATACATATAAGCAACCTCTCAATAGTCTAAATGCTCCCAGGTTCAGCAATTTGTCTCCTAATATGATCTAAATAAGATTTTTAAAATTAAATTTATAAACAATAACTGAATTATACCAATAGTAAACTATAAGTAGATTTGAGTATGTACTTAAATTAATTTTAGGCATAATTCGGTGTTATTACCAGTCTGTTTTCATTAGGAGTTGATAAGAATTCTGTAGCTAAGGTTGACTATGTCATATCAGCTTTGTTCCTGGTCTTTGACATGTTCATCTGTTGTCCGTTTCTGTCTTCTTCAAATAAAACACATAGAATACCTTCAGATGTCCCCTCCACCCTACTCTCTGTCTGCTTCTTTCACTATATAGGTTCTGCTGACAGAAGAGCAAAAAAGTGACCTTTAATCTTTCCTTGTTTTACTGTTTTTCTGTTAATTCCTACATGGTGCCTTCCGCATTTACCTTTCATATCTCTTTGTCCTTTTCAGTCTTTAAACTTCCATTTATATACTGTGATCTGTTTCCCCATGTGGAGCTCATGGTATTCCTTGAGACCTTCCTGGGTTTTGCTTTCAAGGTTGAACTTTGCTTTTAGATAGATTTTAGAGCACATATTCCCTTTAGAGTCGCTACCGCAGCCTCCTGGCAGCAAGGTCCCTAGTTGTTCTATCCTTCTCAGCACGTCCTGATCATCCTCTCTCTCCTCTTTTCTTGGACATTGGGTCCCTGACCACAAAATGACTCTCACTTTCCCCCTAGACTGACTTATAGAATTATTTTGACTTTGAGCTCTCTGTAAAAGGTCACTTTTTCATTTTTGTGGTATGGGGAGGGTAAATGCTAGTTTTCTGAAAGAATGCCACAGGAAGACTATTTTAATAGAACATAGAATGAGGTTTCTCTGATGCCAGCTCTTGTTTCACTTTGATATACTCTCCCTTCTCTATCAGCAAATCAAGGAACAAAGTGTTTGACCTATTATCTACCTCCTGCCGGCCAACTTTGGCTTACAGACATTACATAGGATAAATGAAGGGTAAAGGGGACTCCTCCTTACTTAAAAACTTAATGAATTTCAAAAAGTAAAACAAATAAGTACAGTGGTGACTGCTTTAGGAAAATTTGATGAAGAAAACTCCATTCCTAAAATGATTACATTAGAGGCTGTTTTGCATTTATAAAAGCATAATTTTTAAAATAAAAGGCCCTTTAATATTTCCATTAAATTAGAAAATTTTTAGCACATGTAAATGTTAGTTATTCCACTTATTGTATTTGGTTTTTTAAATAATTTTTTTTTTTTAGGAACAGATCCACTCTCGACTTTTTAGAATGAGTTTCCCTGTATAAGTTTTAAATCAATTTTGTGTGAAAGTTTTCACATATACTTGAGTACATTTCCCAGTAAGATTATCTAAGAGGGCTTTTTTGTTTTTTTATACCTTTGTTCACAGTCAAATGAAGCAAAAGGCAATCAAAACTGATAGACAGACAATCCTATAGCCCTGAAGAACATTAAATTTCTAAAATACTTGTTCCCATGACTAATGGTAAATGAGGTTAGAGAAATTATCCCAGGCAATTAGATGTAGATTTAGTTTTGTTTTTGATGTATTTATTTTCAGTCTTCTAATATAATTACAATATTGATTTTTGGAGTGTTTTAATAATTGTTTTTAAGATGCAAACATTATTTTAAACATGGCAAATATTGTAATTTATACATTCTTGTGACACAAACTTATCCATTTAGATCATTTCTAATACTTGGATTACAGCATATTTGGAGGAAAAAAAACTTTACAAATTACAAAAATGGGCCATAACCTAGCAGAATATATTCTAAGGTTTGTTCAAGGCGTTCACACCATATGTTTGTTGCTATTGTTGCATTAACTTCAGTGACTTAGAATATTAGCTATTTTTTTTTATTTTTTATTTTGAGTCAGTATCTCACTCATTTAGGCTGGAGTGTAGTGGCATAATCATGGCTCATTGCAACATTGACTTCCTGGGCTCAGGTAATCCTTCTGCCTTAGTTTCCCAAGTAGCTGGGACTATAGGGGTGCATCACCATGCCTGGCTAATTTTTTATTTATTTGTTGTGTAGGGTAGTCTAAAACTCCTGGGCTCAAGCAGTCTTCTCAGCTGGCCTCCTTAATTACCAGGATTACAGGCATAATCCACTATATATGGCCTATCTACTATAAAAATATGATTTGGTAGATTTGTTTTTAACTCTGTTTTCTTTGAAGACTTAGAATATTTAGTGGAAAAACCAAGACTGTATTGAAATTTTCTTTTCCAGTTTATTGTGAAATGAAAACAACTGCTTTTAGTTAAAGCTTTTAATTTGTAAATAATATTTTTAAAAAGCTTCAAACAAAACATCTCATGCTGAGTAGTATTTTAGGTATTTTTTAAAGCTGTAGTGGCATTTACTGCATCTACTGTAAGCAAAAATTAAAATATTTTATATAAAATAATACTATCTTCCATCAGAGCCTTGAAAGGAAATTCCAAATATGATAAATGCATTTGGAATCTAAATAACCTGTTTTTAAATATGTCCTTTTAGCTATGTCCTTATATGCAGTAAAATGTTTTCAAGATCTAAATTATTCATTTAAGTAAATAGTCTCTAAGAAATTGGTCTTATGGTTATTACATTAGTATTTCACAATAATTAAGGCTCTACTGAGGGAAACTATAATTGCTCTACATTTTCTAATGCTTCAGATTACATACACAAAAAAACTGAAAGAAACTGTAAAAAGAACTCTACACCCAAAGCAAACAGAATTTTAAAAATTTAAGCAGAAATAAATGAAATAAAGACTAGAATAACAAAAGAAAAAAATCAGCAAAACCAAAAGTGCCTCATTTGAAAAAATCAACAGAATTGACACACCTTCAGCTAGCCTGGAAAAAAAGAAGGGCCCAAATTATTAAAGTTAGAATGAAAGAGGGTCTGTCACTACTGATCTTGCAGAATCAAAAAGGATTTTACAGGAATACTATGAACAATTGTTCATCAATTAAATAACCAAGATGAAATGAAAAAAAATTCCTAGAAACACAAACTACTGAACTGACTCAAAAATAAATAGAAAATTTAAATGTAACTATAACAAATACAGAGACTGAATTAGTAATCAAAATACTTTCCACAAAGAAAAGCCCAGGCCTAGATGACTTCTACTGGTAAATTCTACTATTCATTGAAGAAGAATGACCACCAATCCTTCACAAACTCTTCCAATAAAAAATAAGACTGAGGACTTCCCACCTCATTCTATGAAACCAGTATTATCCTGATACTAAAACTAAACAAAAATATCAGAAGAAAACTACAAACCAATATTCCATATGAATATAGATGCAAAAATCCTCAACAGTTTTATAGCAAAAAAAATCCAGCATTTTTTAAAATTTGCTTTTTATTTTAAAGATGTGGGGTAATTCAGGGTTAGGTATACAAATTTTCATTATGCAGATACCCTTGTTGACGAGGTGTGTCCCCCTTCCCCTGGCACTTTCCCACTCCTGCCAATGCCCCCCACCCTGGCAGTTTCCCACTACTGCCAATCTCTTTCTTACAGTATTATGATAATAAATTCAAGGTCTGCTTATGAGTGAGAATATGTGGTACTCAGTTTTTTGTTTCTATAACCATGACCAAGTGTATTCTACTCCAGGAATTTAAGGTTGGTTCAACATATGAAAAGCAATCAGTATAATATATCTTATTAATAGAATAAAAGACCAAAAACACATGCTCATCTCTATAGATGCAAAAAAACTATTTGACAAAATTCAACAGCCTTTCATGATAGAAATATTCAACAAGAAATATTTTTAGAGGATTTTTTTCAATCTGATAAAAGGTGTTTAGTAATTCCTTAAATTTCCTCCAAGAAACTATTTCATCAACTTTAGTCCCCAAATTTAGTTGAGTATGTAATACTCAGTGGTCAACCAAGTTGGCCCAGTTAGATATTCCTTAGTTTTAAAGTGTGTTTTGTTGCTGTTGTTTCTTCCAGAAAGAACTCAATATTTAAAATAGCTCACATTGAAAAGGCAGCCTATGAATAAATTTTTATGGGTTGAATTGTGCCTCCCTAAATGGGATATGCTAGAACTCTAATCTCCAGTACTTCAGAATGTGACCTTGTTTGGAAATATAATCTTTGCAGAAGTAATTAAGTTAAAGAAGTCACTAGGGTAGACCTTAATTTAATACGACTGGTAACCTTATATTAAAAAAGGAGATTTCGACATAGATGCACACACACACACAGAGAACACCATGTGAGGATAAAGACATCAGGATGATGCTTCTACAAGCCAAGGACTGCCAAAGATTGCCAGAAACCCACTAGAAGGTTGGGGAGCGATATGGAACAGATTCTTCCTCACAAGCCACATAAGAAACAACTGAACATCTTCATCTCAGGCTTCAGAACCATGAGACAATACATTTCTACAGCTTAAATCATTTGGTTTGTAGTACTTTGTCATGGCAGCCCTGGCAAACTAATGTAGAAGTCAGTAGTAAATATTTATTTATTGGAAAAATATAGTAAAATAATCAGGGAGAAATGATGCTGACCTAAAAGTATGTATTGAGACATAAGACAAATGCCTACATTCTCCTAAACTTGAAAATATCAGAAGTATGTGCAAGGAGGGTGATGTGCAGTTCAGGAACAGCAATTCTGCCTTTGCATAGTAAGAACAAACACTAGGATAAAAGGTCACAGTTATAACCATGTGTTGGAGTTAGGGATATTAACAATGACATTATATACTGAATAGGTTTTAGATTATCAAAAACAAAACGAAAAAAAAAAGATCATGATTTAATGAAGAACCTGTTGGTTCTTGTTTGATCTTTGTTCTTTAGCTGTGCAACAATGAAACTACTTCCTATTTGGAAGGAATTCTTCAGGATACTGGTGGGAAGGACACGTCTCACTGAGAAGCCATGATGAAACTCAGACAGTTAAGGTTCTTGGTTTAAACCTTGATGCTCTGGAGAATAGTGCAAAGCTGAGAGGACAGTTGAGACATTACCTTTGGCAGTATGAAAATCCCAGTACAGTCAAGAGTGCCCAGTGCAGATGTGGCCAGTAGCAAATACCCTAACCAGATTATGGTTATGCCATGACATTGGCTGTGTGTCTTCCTGCCTTGTTATGTGCTATGAGCTGAATGTCTATTCTCACCAAAATTCATATGTTGAAATCCCAACCCCCAAAATGATAGTATTAGAAGGTGGGGCCTCTGAGAGGTGATTGCTTGAGCCTGGTAGTTTGAGGCTACAGTGACTATGATCATATCACTGTACTCCAGCCTGGGCGACAGAGTGAGACCTTGGCTGTATAATTAAAAATAAATAAATAAATGAATACAAATAAAAGAAACCTGAGAGAGATATCTGCAACTTTTGGCACGTGAGAGTACAATGAGAAGACAGCCATCTAGGAGGAAGAGAATCCTCACCAGACACTGAATATGCCAGCATCTTGTTTTTGGACTTCTCAGTCACCAGAAAAGTGAGAAATAAATTGTTTATAAGCCACCCAGTTTGTGGTATTCTGTTACAGTAGCCTGAATGGACTAAGCATTCTAAAACCCGATTCAGGTTTGGTTCTCCTGCCTTTCTGTCCAATCCATGACTATCCTTCCAATATTTTCTTCTATTTATATCAGCCAGAAGCAATTTCTATTGATTAAAAAAAGCAGCTTGATTAGGAATAACTGCCTATAATTAACTATACAAATTCTATGTGCTGAAACTAAGATATAATTCTACTTTATAAAAGTATTTTAAAAATTATTTTCATTCATCACACATCTAAACTTTATTTGGGAAATCATTTTAAAATATACATATGTATGAATGTATTTATAGGACCAAGTTCTGCATGTAAAATTGACCAGAAAAGTACCTTATAAAAATTAACTGATAAGGATTTTTAAACTCTTTAAAAAACAAATTATGAAATAAACCTCAAAATTTGATGATTCTAATTATCTCCCTAAAATTCAATTTTGTTAGACACTTATCTTCAAAAGGAATGCAATACAACATGAGTCTGATTGAAACCTGTCTGCAGTCAGTCTATAGAAAGTGTTTGCCTCACACCGACCTGCTTGTCTTGTCAAGCAAAGAAAAATCTCATAATCAGTTTTTGTGTCCCCAGGCAAAATTCTTCCAATTCTCAAAGTAATATTCCAAACAACTCAGGAAGACTGGAGGAACTCTGGGCTCTGTGACCAGTCTAATGTAACGTTGTCCAAATAAAGACCTCAGCATGACACTTTAGGGCCATAAAATCTTATTAGGTCATCTATCACACAGTATAAACCTATACCAAATTCCTATCTGTTGCTACCTTATATTTTTATTTTTTAGCTAACAAGGAACTAGTTACACACTTATAATTACCTAGTTACAGTGGACAAATTAATGCAACAGCCTTTTTTCAAGGTGATTAAAAACACTGTTTATCCTGAACCAGAATATGGTAGGATTCATCATGTGGACTGGCATTCTGCCTGCAGCCATATGCCATCTGTCATTTCCTTTAATGAAGTTTGCATCAATTTACAGGAAGCAACAAATGCCAGACAACTGGTAGAATCGCTTTACTCAAGCAGATCAATGCTTTATGTCACTTTTCTGTGGAAACTTATCTACCCGAATCCGTATAAGGCAAACATGCTGATGCTCTGGTCCCTCAAGTGATGAGAGTATCAGAATAAGTTGCTCAGAAGCAAAGTATTAAAGAGAAAAGATCTGAGTTCATGAACTGGTGCAAACAAATAAACAAATGGGGGAAAATCCACTAACCTATCAGAACTATAATGAGGCCACAAAACACAACACATTCAGAATGCTGGGGGAAAGGAATTCTAACATTCATTAAAAAAAAAAAAAAGCAATGATATGACTAACTTAAGATAAATAATTCAAAGTAAATACTCCCTTTAAGAGAATTAACAGCAAGCATGTTCTTTCCAAATGTTATTGGCCTAATGAACTTAACTCATTTTTAATTTCTTGTGTTAAAGAGAAAGTTACAAGGTGAGTAGTGAGCTCCAAGCTTACATTTATTTTTAATATTTGTAGTATTCTCACACTCTCCTCCTTTCTCTTCCAAGTTTATTACCCTACATTTCCCGACTCTTGTCTAATTTTTTAAAATTACAAAGTATTTCAAATAAGAAGGAACCTAGTCCAAACTAATAAGGTAATAACTATCCACATTTAATAGATGATAATTCTTTTTCTATTTTCTCTTTTGAAAAAGATTTAAAGATTTCTCTTTAAAAAAACATTAATTAATAAAACATTGAAGTGTCTTATAAAGCTGCTACCTCCCCATGTGTCCCCCATTTCTCCTTTCCCAGACGTAAACAGTATCCAGAAATGAGGGTGCATAAGCCCTATACATATTAATATATTTTTGTTCAGCAACATAATCACCCTGATCTCTAACCCACACGAGCAATCTCCCTTACAGTTTCCTTTCCCCCACCATTACTATGTGGACGTTCACTTTTGCTCACCGTCATCTGCATGAACATCTTGGAGGGTGGAGAGTACTAAGTCATCCTCCTTTCCCCTTCCCTACACTTGCACCCATAACCATCTCTTCCAGAAATACTTACACACTACCAAAATTCTAAGTGCCCAATCTAGAACTACACAGCAGAGTGATCATTCAGACCCTGTAACTCAGTAAACCTAACTGTAGGAATGTAAATAAAGAAAAGCCTAAACATTAGTAGAGATTTTGCCTGCTGTCTTCTACAGGCACTATCCAACACATAGTCCTGTAGATTTTTTGATCTCCTAGCTTTTTACTTTCAATTGTTCTCACACAGACTATTCTCAAATCTAGTTTCAACTCCTACCACTTTCCTGACCTGGCTACTCTTTAACACTAACTGGATATGCCCTTTAAATCACCATGTTTAAAGGCTGTCTCCTCTTCTTCCCAACCCACTTTCAACTCCACATCTTGTTTTCTGTTAACGGAATCTCTATATTCTTAAATTCACTGGTTTCTTAAACTTCTGAATGTTATCTAAACGTCTGCCACCCTCTAGCTTCCCATACCCAATTGCAATCAGTTACCATGTACTTAAAGCATGATCTAAAATTTCTCAGATCCATTTGTTGTCTTCCATTTTCTTGGCCATAATCCTGATTTGAACACGTCACCTCACCTACAGTGGTAAATAAGGAGATATATCCCAACAATATCATATTCTCTGTGATATGTTCCTCTAATGGAACGAGGTTGAATGTTGCTCACATACTCACAAAATAACAAATATTCACTGTATCCTTAAATATCTCTTTGAGACTATTACTCTGGCTCAAAAACAATCAGTGACAAACACTAGACTAGAAAAGATCTTAATTATTGGGTCTTTGTTCTTTACCAGGCACTTCTTTTTTCTAAATTTCTTTTTTATATTCTTTGACCAATATCATCCTTTTCCCCATGCCCCATGCCCTGGCAACCACCATTCTACTCTCTGCTTCTACGACATCAACTTTTTAAGATTCCACTAATAAGTGAGATCATACAGTATTTGTCTTTCTGTGTCTGGCTTATTTAACTTTGCATAACATCCTCCAAATTCTTCCATGTTGTTGCCAGGCACTTTTACAGACACTACACACATTGGCACATTTAATCCTCATGACAACCTGGAAAAGAAGTTATCATTTCCCATATTAATTATTTAGATAAAGTAGCTGAGGTCTAGAGACACTAGTTAATTTTCTCAAAGTCATTTTGGAGAGCCATTTGATAGGTTCAAGGAAACATGAAGATGTGTATTACATACAATCTAGGAATCCTCATTTAGGGGTAGACTCCTAGAGAAACTCTTCCACATGTTTGCCATTGCTCCTAGTACAGTTCTTTACGACAGAAAGAAAATACTAGGAGCTTGCATTGCCAATCAATAGGAGAATAAATAAACATATTACCGCATATTCATACTTCATAATACTACTTCAGCAGTAAAAGAAGATAATGTAGATGTGTATGTTTCAGGATGAATACATCTCAAGAACAAATTGCAGTGACACAGGCTGCAGATAGATACAAGAGAATGCCATTTATATGAATTTAAACATTCCAAAGATACTATATTATGTCTACTACAACATATATGTGTAGTAAAAAGCATAAAAAGATGAATAGAAAATTATAAACCAATTTTTGACAGCTGATGTCTATGCAAGAGGGAGGAGAATAGGTTTATGAATTCCGGATGAATACAAATTTTATCAGTAATCATCACACACACACGAGATCTGAAATTAATATAAAATGTTGGCTGGGCTCAGTGGCTCAGGTTGTAATCCCAGCACTTTGGGAGGCTGAGGTGAGTGGATTGCCTGAGCCCGCAGGTTCAAGACCCGCCTGGGCAACTTGGTGAGACCTCATCTCTACAATAAATCAAAAATTAGCCAGGTGTGGAAGTGCACGCCTGTAGTTCTGGCTACTTGGAAGGCTGAGGTGGAAGGATCAACAGAGCCCAGCAGGTCGAGGCTGCGGTGGACAGGAGCAGCCACTGCACTCCAGTCTGGGTGACAGCGTGAGACTCCAACTCAAAAAAAAAGAAAGAAAGATATTATGCTAAGGGAAATAAGCTTGTCACAATAAGATAAATACTGGATAATTCCACTCATATTAGGTAATCTAAAGTTATCAAACACACAGAAACAGAAAGTAGAATTGTGGTTACCAAAAGCTGAGAGGAAGGGAAATGGGAAATTGTTGGTCAATGTATACAGAGTTTCAGTTTTATCAATGAAAAAGTTCAAGACATATGTTGCAGAACAATATGAATATACTTAATACTACTAAACTTCAATTTAAAATGGTTAAGATGCTAAACTTTATGCTATATATTTTTGACACAATTTTAAAACATTATGTATGTCAATGTCCCCAACATTATAATTCCATGTTTAGAAATTTAATATAAGCCAGGCTTGGTGACTCAGCCTGTAATCCCAGTACTTTGGGAGGCCAAGGCTAGTGAATTGCCTGAGTCCGCAGGTTTGAGACCACCCCGGGCATTTTGGCAAGACCTCGTCTCTACAATAAATCTAAAATTAGCTGGGCATGGTAGTCCACGCCTGTAGTTCTGGCTACTTTGAAGGCTGAGGCAGAAGGATCACTGGAGCCCAGCAGGTTGACGCTGGGGTGGCCCTGAGTGTGCCACTGCATTCCAGACTGGGTGACAGAGCGAGACTCCAACTCAAAAAAAAAAAAGAAGAAATTTAATATAAAGAAATAACTTTGAATATGTACAAAGACATGGCAATAAATGCTATTCATCTTAGTCTGGTATGTAATGGAAAAGAGAGAATAACAATTAAACATTCAATTCAGGGGAATTGTTTAAATAGGTTATGGTACAATCACACGAGAGAATACTCTGTATCCATTGGAAATGATGTTTAAAATAAGTGAACAGGCAGGAACAAAATATCCCATAGTATAATATTAACTAATT
Organism: Carlito syrichta; assembly: GCF_000164805.1. Lineage (NCBI taxonomy): Eukaryota > Metazoa > Chordata > Mammalia > Primates > Tarsiidae > Carlito > Carlito syrichta. The sequence goes on from NW_007092582.1 coordinate 312,252, forward strand.
TTTCTATAAACATGTATTCATTTTATTAATGGTGAGGTGAAAGGGGAGGACAGGAGAGTATTTTAAGAATAATTTCCTCAATGTGTTTTTCTCCAACCAGCACAGGACCCTTTAAACATGTATTATCTACAGATATCATTTGGTCACTAACTACAATCCCATCTTTTATCGTTGCTTTATACCGCTCTTTCTATGCTACTGAATTTCTCAAATATGTCTGTATTCTCTCTCCAACAAGACTGTAGTCTTCAAAAGCTTGTGAATGAGGCTTGTATACATGAGGGCAGAATCAGGCAGAGTGAGCAAAGTAAAAAAAAATTATTTCAATAGCTTTAGGGGGTAGATATGGTTTTTGGTTATATGCATGCATAGCATAGTAGCAAAGAAGTCTGGGATTTAAGTGTACCCACCACCCCACCAGTGTACATTGTATCCGAAAGGTGATTTTCATCCCTCCTCCCCTTCTCTTCCTCCCACTTCTGCATCTCCAATGTTCTATTACACCATTCTACATGAAAATAGAAAGTTAAGTCAACAAATATTTAATACATATCTGTTATATGCAAGACATGGCTGGGTACAAAAGATATTATACAAAACAGAAGGTTTGGTTGTCTTCCAAAAATGTATTTTCTTGTTAGGGAAGGCTTGCATGCAAAACAGACAAGGTAAATTCTAGGTGTACTTTGAAAAGAATATGTGATTTACTCTAAATTACCAAGAGGTAATAAAACAAGTTACTAATATTTTTTCTTCACATTCAGTATAAGAAGACATAACTTAATGGCTTAAGATAAGTTAACAATTTTCTAAAATGCTTATCTGGTCTCTTGGCTGTTATATTCACTAATGAAATCTAAGGATGATTAAAATTCATGCCAATTTTGGAATGTTAGAGCCAGATCAAGTAACTGAAAATCTTCCAAGAGTTTAAAAACAAATTTCCAAAGGGATTCATTAAAATTATACTGTCAACAAATAATTGAGCCCACTTCAATGGCATAGAAGGGAAAGAAGAGGAAAAAAATGGAAGGAAGGAAGGAAGGAAGGAAGGAAGGAAGGAAGGAAGGAAGGAAGGAAGGAGAATCTCTGTGTAATCAGGATTTTAGCTCGATCATGACACTCAAGCTTCTGCCAGCAATCCACCTATGACCTCCACCTATGATCTGAAGATCATTTTCCGTCATCAGCTTATTTTCCCTTTCAACAAAATTTGACCCCATGATCTCTCTTTCCTCAATATACTTCTTCATCAAGATAGTATTTTCTCTTGGTTTTCTTCCTGCATCACTGGTCATTTCTTCTTAGCCTCTTTATCTGATTCCTGCACCTCTCTCTGACCTCTTACTGGTAAAACAGCCCAGGACTCAGACCGCCATCCTCTTTTTTATCTAAACTCACTCCTTTCATGTTTGCATCTATCCTCATGATTTTAAATTCCACCTACTTATCAACAACTCTCAAGCTCTATCTCTTGCCTAGACCTCTCTCCTGACATATGTCTTCCAGTTGAATGTCCAACAGTCTTTTCGAACTTGACATGTCTAAACTTGAATTCCTGTCCTCTCCCACAAATCCTGCTTCTCCTACGGCTATTTCCATATTGGCTTGAGGCAATTCCATTCTCCCAGCTGCTCAAACCAAAACCCTTGGAGTCATCTTCAACTTCTTCCTGTTGGCTCTATCTAAATAAACCAGTATACAAAGCCGTAACTCCTTTTACCACTTCTACAGTTACCTGTCATCTTGACTGAGCCAACCACATCTGTCTTTTGGATTACTGAAGTAGTCTCCTGTTTCTTTCCTTTCTATACTAAGTCATCTTCCCTAAACAGATTCCTCTAAAAGACTGGCCAGGTTAATCTTTTAGGAACTAAAATCATGCCACACCTTTTCTCAACCAACTGCAATCGTTTCCCAATTCACTCAAAACGAAACCCAGATGTCTTACATCAGCCCTACATGGCCCTACATAGTTTGCCCACAGCCGTTTTGCTGAATCTGAATGGGATACCTTTTCTAAGTTCATCTTCCTTCTGATCATTTGACTTTATCCACAGTGATCTCCAGGGACTTCCTTGGCCAGTTCAAGTTTACCATTTTCGGGTTCTTGCTTTAGCTGATCTCTGTGACCAAAAGGATCTTTCCCCAGATTATCTGCTTGATTCATTCTTTTACCTCCTTCAAGTAATTGCTAAAAATCTCTCCTTTTCAATAAGGCCATTTTGGGATCACTCTTCATTTCTTAATGAATAATGGAATCTGCCTACTTCTTCCTTAATCTGCTCTACTTTTTTTCTCTATTTATAGTTTTAATTAGTTTCAAGCATACTATAAAATCTAAATTGTTTTAATATTTATGGTAATTATCTATCGTATATATCACCCACCCCTACACCTCAGAAAAAATATAAGCTTCATGCGGGAAGAGATCCTTTTCTGTTTTATTCACTGATGTATCCTCAGTGCCTACAACACAGTCCTTGGCCTGTAGTAGACACTGAATATTTATTATATAAACAAATAAGGTAAGGAACATAACAGAGATAGAAGAGGGCAGTCTGCACTTTTGGCCTCAGTTATAACTCATGAAATTCTACAGAAATTGTTCGTATTCCTACTGCTGTATATGGAAAAATATCCATGGTACAAAAGGATATAAAGATACCACAGTTTACTCATGCAAATGCATGCAGCAACGATGATATAGAAAGCAGAGAAGGGGTGCCTTTGTTCCAGATTAAGTAGGTAAATAGCTTTTCTCCCAAAATTCATGCAAAATCCTATATGAGGAAGGATTATTATTTAATAAAGAAACTCCCAGAGCCTCTCAATGTTATCATATCAGAATGAATTACTCATCGTGCTGCTGAAAGAGGCATCTAATTTGGAAATATCTCATTTTCTCATAGATTGTTTTATTGTAGATGCTTTAAATATAGTTCTTTAAAACTTGAAAGCAAAACACGGTTCATATTTATCATGCACAGCAAGTATGGTGACTTCCAAATTAGGGTCACACAATAAAACTGTTTGGGGTAAACAACTCGTGCTGACACTATGTAATTGTACAAATGTGTCTCCAAATTATTATGTGCCCTTGAAATTAATTTTATGTAATTTGGTTGCCATAGTATAGTTATAGTAACAGGATATCACCAGCTCTTGCCACCTAAGTCAGTCATATAAAGATAGTAAAATTTCCATAAACAAATGAAAGTTCTAGAAGTAACTGAAGATTTAGAGAAGTGTGTATATCTGACCGGTGACCTCCTTTCCTTTGGGGACCTGAAGCAGCGTACCAGCCTCCCCAGGGTCTGGCAAGCTGGATGCAGTGCAGACAAGGCCTGCAGGTTTCAAACTCAGCACCTCCAGGTCCTGTCCCCCAGCAGCTTAGAGCAGCAGAAGAGAAGATAGGATCCTGTGGCAGGCTCTGTTCATGGTGGCAAGGCTGGCTCCAGAGCATCTTGTATCAGTCTGCAGTACAGAGTCTGACGAAGCATGGCTGACGACAGGCCTACTCGGGCTCCAGGACTGACAAGAGCGTGGCTAGGCTAAGCGAGAGGAAACCAACCAATAAGCACAGGCAAGAGTCTATGGGTAGCAAGACCACCAGCTAACTAATCTCAAAGCATTCCTGTGGAGAGGACTGTGATTTTCTTTTTGATTTAGGCAATAAAATATCGTCATTTGAATGGTCCCAGGCTTAGTTTTCCTCTTTGTTTTTCCTATTTGTGATATTTGGTCAGACTCAGTCTCTTCAGGCCTTTTCTTTCTTTCTTTCTTTCTTTCTTTCTTTCTTTCTTTCTTTCTTTCGTTCTTTCTTTTTTTACAGTTTTAGAAAAAGAGCTAAATCTAGGTTTGTTTGATTTTTCTTTTTTCTAGTTTAAATATTTTGTGACTTCATGAGACAAATCAAATAGTGATTCTCAAAATGGCAGCCAAATGTACCCTTCTCTGATCTTAATCCACTAAATCAAATATGAAAAATACCATGTTAGTCAGTGAACAAGTATTTCTGCTATTATTCAAGAAATGCTAATCATATATTCAGTACAGGCTTTAGCATATTTTTCTGTCTAATGTATTCCACTCTATCTACTTCCCGGTACAGATGTTTATTTCCCCACTGTCACTCATGATACTGTTCTCTAGTTGTGTAGCCCCTATTGACATGGGAGTCTATTGAGGTCAAAGACGCCTCCATCCCCAATACTAGTTAGGCAGATAATAGACACTGAAAAACACATACAGACTTGTAATGAAGGCTTTGTACACACACATGCCCATACATATGCACACACACAGCTAGGTGGGAAAGGAATTTTTGTAATAAATGTGCTAGTATCCTGGCCATTTTGTCTTATTATCTTCATAATTGTTCAAAATGGAAGTAATCACCCCTTCCCTGCCAAAAGTCAGAAAAGCATTGACCGTGACTATTTATTTTCAGAGAAGAAAATGGCCATCTCTAGGTCTCACAAGATGGGCCAATAAGACTCTCCACTGAAAATCCCAAGGTAGGAATGAGAACCTGGGTGTCTTAGCTTAAAGAAGGTTACCACGATTGGTCCAAGGAAAGAAATTCCTTTCCTTTCCCTTCCTCTATCATTTTCAATTTTTTTTTTTTGAGTTGGAGTCTCACTCTGTCACCCAGGCTGGAGGGCAGTGGTATGATCCTGGCCACTGAAGCCTTGAACAGTGGGCTCAGGCGATCCTTCTGCCTCAGCCTTCCAAGTAGCTGGAACTACAGGCACACACCACCATGCCCAGCTAATTTTTTT